>NC_084887.1:12774493-12776993 GCF_958979055.1 Alnus glutinosa
CGCCCATCTGTCCACTGTTCCATCCATCCGGACGACGTGTCTTACCGTCCGGACCGCCAAGACAGATTAGCATCATCCGTCCAGACGACGTGATCATTCCGTCCGGACGCTATACTGTATCGAGAAGGGTCTATCCAGCTTGCATCCGTCCGGACGTTTCAGCAGCACGTCCGAACGCCTCTCAGTACTCGATCAGTTTTCGATTTCTTTCCAAGTTCCAAGAAAGGGAAGATCAATCAACCGTCCGAACGATGTGGTATTCCGTCAGGACGTGTGTCTCCTTAAGGCAAGAATCGCAATTCAAATATCACCGTCCGGACGTCTGACAGCTCTAGTCCGGACGTGCGTTCATCAAAGAAGGAAATTGCCGATTCAACTTCAACCGTCCGGACGACTGCTCCTCATGGTCCGGATGCACGCATTGCAAATATGGAAATTGCATGTTCAAGAATTGCCATCCGGAGGTTCATCCCCATGGTCCGGACGCTCGAAAGCCTTATAAGGAAATTACTTGCAGCGGACGTGTGACCGTCCAGACGATGTGCCATCCCGCCCAGACAAGGCTCTTAAACAGGAAAGATTTCCCCGCGAAATTTTCAGAAAATCTTGTCGCACAGTTGTCCGTCCGGACGGCCCATGTCCACCGTCCGGATGATGCCCAGGTATATTTTGCCTAACACTCATTTGAACCCCCAGCCTATAAATAGAGGCCCCTGGGCATTGAGAACTGCAAGAATTCGGTGTGAATTCCATTAGAGCTCAGAGAAGTCATCAATCCCTCTGAAGCCGTTTTACAAGTGTGATGTGCTATAAACCGAAGTCTATCTTAGAGGTCGGCTCTAAGATAAAGGATTCCATTGAAGACCCCTTCAGGTAGGAGAACCTGGTTGGGAAGCGTTCGTGTTGGGTTACACATCAGAGATCAAGGTAAGACCACTGCATCGGTACATGTGAGTGTTACTATCTTGTATCTAGCTTTGTCTTCTGAATAGTGGAATTCCTGGGTTTGGCTGCCCCGGAGTGGTTTTTCTCTTGATTGAGTTTCCACTTCATCAACAAAATATTTGTCTCCTTTAATTTCCGCATTTAATATTTTGTTGCACACTGTTCACACACACTTGTTAAAATTAGAAGTCCAATAGTTTTTCAAACTCATTCCTAGAGATCATCTTGTCGTGAAAAGCTTCATCTTTTCCTTGTAAATCCTTGCACTCTCGTAGGCATCATTGCGAATTTGCTCTAACTCTTGTAGTTGCAACTTTCTGTGTTCTCCACTTTCATCCATCTTCATGTTGAAACTCTTGATAGCCCAATAAGCCTTGTGTTCTAACTCAACTGGAAGGTGGCATGGTTTCCCAAATACCAACCGATAAGGTGACATACCAATGGGTGTCTTATATGCAGTCCTATACACCCACAAGGCATCATCCAAGCACAAACTCCAATCTTTTCTACTTGGATTGACTGTCTTTTCAAGGATGGAATAGATCTCTTGATTTGACACTTCCGCTTGTCCACTAGTTTGCGGATGATAGGAAGTTGACACCTTGTGGGTCACATGGTACTTTTTCAGCAAAGTCTCCACAGTTCGATTGCAAAAGTGAGTGCCTCGATCACTTTTTAGAGCTCTTGGAATTCCAAACCTGGAGAATATGTTAGACTTGATAAAATCTGTAACAACTTTAGAATCATCAGTCCTGGTAGCTTTAGCTTCCACCCATTTCGAGACATAATCAACAACAAGCAAAATATAAACATAACCGAAAGACACAGGGAACGGTCCCATGAATCGATGCCACAAGCAGATAAAGAGGGCTATGTGGGAGGCGCTGATGGTATGTTTAATATAGATGTATCAATACACATCCGTATTTTGATTTATTTATTTATTTTACTTAGGGTTATGTTTTTGTTGAAATTATAAACTTAAAGTTTAAATTGCATGTGCAAGAGGAGTTTTATCTCTCGGTCTTTGTAAATCTGCGAAAGGCATAGCATGAAGCGTTTGAGGATATAGGACGTAAGCACCGTTCTTGGAAGCATTCATTTAAAAAAGAGCTAGAAATTTGAGACGGTGACACGCTAGAAACTATACGTGCAAGAGTGCTTGCTAAATTTTTTGAGAAGTATGACAAAGCAGATGTGGAGCATCTGTTGAGGGAATGGTGTACCGAGCAAAAAAAGGTACGTAGGTCTTTGATTGTATTACTATTATGTGTATTTTCAATAACTATTTAATTAATTTTACGTCTCATTTAAGTGTGTCAATGCTTAAATATTATGAAATGTTCACTGTGTAAGAGGCTTGTGAATGGATGAAGCGAATGTGAGAGCAGAATGACCTTCCCCATTGCTTAGGATCAAAAAGCTATGCCATGTTCAATCACGATGAGGTATAAACATGTATATATGTAGATGTTATAAAATTTGTATCTAATTGTTTTTTAAAAATAATGTCCCTATTTTTTATTTATTTTTCAAAAAATTTCTTCTTCATTTT
>NC_084887.1:12781993-12976993 GCF_958979055.1 Alnus glutinosa
ATATAATAACAAATAAAAGTAATAGCAATACTAATCAATAAGAACAAAAATAAATATTTCCACACAATTAATAGATGATTGAATTGGAATCTAATAAATCAAATTGAGTACTATGTATTCATTTTACAGAATGAAATACATTTGACACAACCATTGAATCACAAAAGAACCAAAAGAATAAAATAAATAACAACTATCTGAAGCCCATCCTCAATGACTTGGAGCTGGCCAGTTGAGTTGAACCTATATTCTTTGTTGGTTTCCTTTTCCTAGGATTTGATGCAGCCGGAGAAAGTAAAAGAAACACAGTTTCTTGACCTGAACATGGTTGAACTGAATCGTGGAAGAGATTGGTTATGTCAGCTAGAGGCTTCCTTAGCCTTCTTTTATTGGTCTTCTTGGAAGATGGGGCATTTGCTGAAACTGGGTCGTTTTGCTTTTTGGTAGAGAATGGAGGGATGTTCTCCTTGTTGTGATCACAAAAAGCAACGGCTTCCATTGGTGTGTCTCTGTGCGAGAGATTGTAGTGAAAGTGTGACGATGAGGTGCAGATGGTGAGGTATCTGTAGTGTTGGGTGATTTGGTTTTCGAATTTAGAGGGAGCTATTTAAAGAAGAAACAAAAAAAAAAAAAAAAAAAAAAGTTTTTCTCTTTCTTTTGTCAAATTTAAATTTTGGTTTCAATGAGAGAATAAGCGGTCATGCCCATTTGTTTAAAATTTGTGGCAGAGAGAGAGAGAGAGAGAGAGAGAGAGAGAGAGAGAGAGAGAGAGAGAGACATTGTAGAAATTGTGAATTGGCGGGTCTTTTGGCAGGGGCAATTTGACTCATTTGAGGAGCCATGATGTCATGATGAAGAGAGTACAAAATTTTGGCGCCGCGTGGAAGGAGCCAAAATGCACTTCTTTTTGTTTCTATTTTTTTAAGGTGAGTTCGAATTTTAGATTATGGCAAGCAACCCAATCAAGTTGATTGTTGACAGTTGGTTGGGGATTATTTGACATAATCCTAATTTTTTGTCATATTTCATTCATCCCCTTTGCCTCTCAATTTCATTATAATTTTCACAATTTGTTTGACTGATTTTTTCTTCTTTAAATAACTGTAGTGTGTAACTATTAATAAAAAAAGAAGAAAGGGGGAAATTAAATTTAGTCCTTAGGCTTTCATGCATTTTAATTTAGATCCTAAATTTTCAATTTTTACAATTAAGTCTTGAAGTTTTCGTATGGTTTCAAATAAGTCTCAATTTATTATTCAATTAATTAACGGCATGCAATATTAGACCAATCAATTTATATCTTGTGGCTATCGTTTGATAAATCATGTGTTAATTGTACCTATCACATGACACAATTACTTTAAATTACAAATACATTCTAAATAAAAAGATTAAGAAAGTTAGAAACAATAATATATTCTTTTTTAAAAAAAGTAAACAGAAGAAAGAAATGTGGTCGGCCAACTGTGCCACAAGGCATATACAACTATTTTTGATATGACATATTAATAATTAATTAGACCATAAGTTGATGAAAAAATCGATTGGTGAAAACTTAAGAATCTAATTGTAATAATTAAAACAATCAAAGATTAAGTTGTAATCACATGGAAATCTAGGGACAATTTAATTTTTCCTTCAAAATTAATCAAAATTCTCATCATTCTTATAGTTTAGTTTATTTGTACGTATGACTTTCTTTTCCCTTGCTTTGGGTGATTCATGTTCCAGGATAGAGACCTGGCGAGGGCAACGCTAGATTCAACTTTACTCATCAGCAAATATTACAAAAAGAAAATAATTAGATGAAGAAATCCCATTGAATGTCATGTGATAAAATTCCATTTCTTCATAAGAAATTCTTTTGTATATCCAAAATAAATATATGACAGCCTCCATAGAAAGAGATAACGAGAGAGATGCTGTGAATGTTAATGGTGAGGAATGAGGATGAGCCTATTTGTAATGTTGGAGGGACAATTCAAAATGTTGTTGTTTCTGGGTGTTTCTCATGCTTAATTTTAAAATTTTGGGTCTGGACTTTAAAGGTGTAGTTAAAGTGTGTCACGTGAGCAAATGAGAGAGAGAGAGAGAGAGGGGGGGAGATTTTCAATTTTGAGATGGTGAAATGGAAGAGGTTTTGCAAAGAGAGTGGGGACTTGTTTGATAGAATACATAACAGAACAACATGGTGCTATTACTGTTTATGCTTTTTTTTTTTTCTTTTTTTTTTTTTTTTTTTTTTTTCATTTTTTTATACTTTCCACCACCGATCAACATCAAAACATTCTTATTTTTTTTCACTTTTTATATCGCATCAATAATTTTTTATTATTATTCAAATAAAAAAATTCACTACAATATAAAATTTTTTCACTTTTTTATACAAATTTTTTTTATTTTATATCACATCATCACTTGTTACTAATTTCAAAACTAGCAACCCACTATTCTGTTCTATACATGTCTTTACCAAATAAGCCTTGAATTCCCGGTTTCTTTTGGTTGCAAAATTTTGGAGACCCAAACAAGGAATCGGCGCGGAATGGAAGGAGCCAAAACAAACCAATTTTATGAGTTTGGCTCCTTTTCTATTTATTAGTATTATACTTTTCTTTAAACGTTTGTATTTATTACTCAGTTCCCCGCATTTAAAGTCCCTCTGTCTACTTTTTCATCTGTAAAAAGCAAAAAATAAAAATAAAATATGTCAAACTAAATAATGTACATCTGTACCATTCTCTTAAGGATTAAGACGGATGAGCTCATTGTAGATTTTATATATATATATATATATATATATATATATATATATTCATTGTAACATTTGATCCATCCCTCTCAACTCGTAAGAACTGAAAAACAAAAGTCTTCAGAGGAATTTTACAAAGCTTCTTCAAGACTGTGGGAAGAACACGATGATAATTGGATTGTTCTGGGGTCCTGGCTCAAGTATGAAAATGTCCTCTGATGGGGTGTTATAAAAGTGAATTGGGATGCAGTGATTGATACAACAAAGAAGAAGTTGTGCATTTGGAATGATAGTACGAGAGACTATGAGAGGTGTGTTTTGTGTAACGTCTAGAGATATTAATTAACTAGTAATCAACTTTACAGTTTGTCTTCCAGTCTTATTTCACAAGGAATAAGACTCAGGGATCTACTACTCTTCAAAAAGAGAATACTACGCAGAGAAAATATAAGATATTTTATCGACATTAATTACAATTAGAGCATCTACTAAGAGTCATTACATTAACTAAAATCACATTATACAAATCATCGACATAAAAGATGAGTACCAGGGGTGGAGCTAGCCTTCCAACTTTGGGGGCAGGATTGAAAAAAAAAAATTAGGAGGGCAAATTTGAGAAAAAAAAAATTAGGGTTAGAATTTTAATTTAATTTTTGGAAAAGCTCTATGTGGCTCCGCCACTGATCGATACTAAACCTTAATACACAATCAAGCCTCAAATGTTAAGCTTACAACATCACCTAAAAGTATTAATTACCATGAGTGATCTTTAGAATCCTATAATCAGTCTTTAAGCATAACCGAATCAATAACACTATGCCAAAATGCCGCATCAGCCTCGAGGTCTATCCCAAATCCAACATCTAAAGGTAGTTCAACTTATAAACAACACATGTTTTATAGATGGAAAAGATACAAGTGTAAGTACACGTGGAACATCTCGTGTTAGTTTATTGGCTTCATTCTGTTGACAAAATCACTATATTGTAAGTGTGCTGCTATAACAGGGATGCTGTAATTATTTAGAGTCTTCAGAATATTCAAAGATTATTTCTCCAACATCAAAAGCCTTAATATGACAAGTTTAGTATCACAAATATCAAGAAAGGAAATTTTTGGAAGTCAAGGAAGATTCTGACGAACTTACAACTTAGCAAAGACGGTTTTCTTGTTACCATCCGGACGTCCCAGAGGAAGCATCCGGACGCTCATTAGTGTTTGAAGAAGTGTCCAAACACCTGAGCAGACACCAACCACAGGGAACTCACGTTCGCACAGATGTCCGGACAGCCCAATAGACACCAACTCCTAAGAGCACCTATTCACACAGGTGTACGAACAGCAAACTGAAGGATGCGAATAGTGAAGACAGCATGCAACCGTCCGGACGCTAGGGTGAAACCGTCCAAACGCGATGACTTAAGATTAATGAAGAAACGCGTGAGACCGCGTGAAAAGAAGTCGGTTGCTGCTTGCTATCTTGACGCCCACTGTCTTAGTCTCGACGCCGTCTAAAGAACTCCGAATCAAAGTTGTATTAAGTCTTTTAAAGTCTATATATAGAGGTCTTTAGGCATGTATTCTTTAAGAATTTGGTATTGAATTCCATTGTGCTAAAAGAGGGTGTTTAGGCAAAGATTGTTAGATTTGATAGCTCTCTTAGAGTTTTATTTATGTGATTTGATAAACCCATTGAAGTCTAGTTTAGGGAGGAGCCTTAAGCTAAAGGAGTCCATTGAAGACCCCTTCAGGTAAGAGACCTAGTTGGGAGGCGTTCACATATAGGTACGTGTCAGAGTTAAAGATATGTCTATTGCATCAGAGGTATGTGAGTACGAGTGCTTTATAACTAGCTTTGTCTTTTGAATAGTGGATTTCTTGAGTTTGGCTGCCCAGAGTGGATTTTCTCTTGATAAGAGTTTCTACTTCGTCAACAAAATATTTGCCTCTTTTAAATTCTGCATTTAATATTTTATTGCACAATGGATCACACACACACACACACACACACACACACACACACGTTAAATTGGGAGTCTTTATTTTTTTTTCATCTCGGTCTCATATTGGGAAGAGATGAATAACTCTCATAGAGTGAGTAGTTTATAAAAATACTCATGGGTGCTAAGTCCTACATTGCCTAGTTGCTAAGTGAAATTGGGCTTTATAAGGAATTTTAGGAAAATTTCAAATTGACTAGTCCTTTTGGGGTAATAGCGTAGATGTGGCTAGCGCTTTTCCTTGGATTGTTACAAATGATATCAGAGCCACCTAGTAACATTAGGTCATGTGATACTAGAGCACGGCATGCTGTGGTACTGACGAAGACGTCAGGAGCTTAAGAGGGGTAGTTTGTAACACCCCAATCCCATACTGGGAAGAGATGAATAGCTCACATAGAGTGAGTGGTTTATAAAGATACTCTTAAGTATTAAGTCTCACATTGTCTAGTTACTATGTGAAATTAGGCTTTATAAGAAATTCTAGGGAACTCCAAATTGACCAATCTTTTTGGGTTAATAATGCAGATTTCGCTAACGTTTTTCCCTAGGTTGTTACAACACAACTTAGTGAGTAATAATACATATAGTTATAGAGAAATACGGTGTCCAAATATTAGGAACAACTGATTCTCAAGTGGTGCAACAAAGTTACACTAGCCCAAGGACTCACAACCAAAAGTAAAAGAAAGACCAAAACTAAATTTGAAAATGTACTTCTTATTTATGAAATAATACGGCAATAGAAAAAACTTGGGTTAGACCACACTTGTACAAGATAGAAGAAGGTTTTGGTGAGATATGATGGAATGAGAGACTAGGAAGCATGCCTAGGGTATATATAAAGGTTAGGGAAGTGTTCTCGAGCATTCTCACACTTTACTAAAAAGATAAGTGTGACTTTTCATGTGACCAAGGAAGAACAACGAATTTGTATAAGAAATGATAATAATGTTCCTTGGGAAGGAGTAAGGTTGTATTGAAAGATGAAGTGGGTTGAATGAGGGTAGTGATAGTTAAATGGCTAAGATAAAAGGTGGAAAGGCTAAGAAAATGAGATAATGACATGTGTCATCCATCATGTGAAAGTGAGCCCCCCCCCCCCCCCCCCCCCCCCACACACACATTTAAAATTACATAAATTCGTCACTACATCACTCAAAACAAGAAGAAATTAATAACTATAGATTTTAGAAAATACACTTTAAAATTTAACACTCCCTCTTATAGTGATTTTCTAGAAATGATACCAAGCTTCTCTATTAAGGATTCAAGCTAGCCTTTGGAAAGTGACTTGGTGAAGATGTAAGCTATGTTGTCCTTACTTCTCACCTCCAAAACTTCAATTGAACTCATAAGCACCTTCTCATGAATAAAATGATGCTCAATCTCAATATGCTTTGTCCTTACGTGACAAACCAAATTTGTTGCAGGCTTTAAAGTACTTTGATTTTAAAATAATACGTTTGATTTTGTAAATCCATTTGCAAGTGATAGGCTTCACTTCCTTAGGCTTTGGCATGGGATCTCATGTTTGATTTTTTATGAGAGCATTCATCTCATCATTCATATCACCATCCCACTTCTTAACACCAACAGTTTCATCAAAACAAGATGGTTCACAATCATTAATAGAATTAGCAAGAAAACATGAGTGCATACTCACGAAATTTTCATCACTATACCGAGCCGACAATACAACTTTCCTCTTAGATCTTCTATGAGGTGGTATACTTTCTACTTCCACATCACCTTGTTGTTCTACCAGCTCATGGCAACCAACACTACTCTCCCTATTGGATTGCACCTCCGTAGGTGAAGAAGAAGAAGAGCAATCCAGTGTCATAGGAGCATTAGGCGGCAATTGTAAACTAATTTATGTATGCGGCTGAGTGTGAACACTAGTGTCACTACTAGTACTCTCAATAATAACACCTTCCACCTTATAATATGAAGAGACTTCATCAAATACAACATCCCGAGAAACAACAAATTTAAGGGTCTCGGGATCCATCCACTTCCACTATTTTTTTTCTTTCATCATATCCAACAAAGATAAATTTCTGAGCCTTGGCATCCAATTTAGTTCTTCTTACATTCGGCACATGAACATAACAAATAGAGCCAAAAACCTTGAAGTGCTTGACACTAAGCTTTTCTTAAAACATTAGCTCATATGATGATTTCATGTTTATCAGGCTAAGAGGCACTCCATTAATCACATAAGCGGCACATGCCATACCCTCCGCCCATAAGGCTTTGGGTAAGTTCTTTGCAAGTATAAAGCCAACTCTTGCAAGTCTCCACCAAGTGTCGGATCTTCCTTTCCACCATACCATTTTGTTGCGGTGTATATGCACATGAAAGCTCCCTTCTAATGTCGTGCTCCTGACAAAAATTGTGAAATTTATAGAAGTGAACTCTCCCCCATTGTCGGTTCAAAATCTTTTATTCTTCTTGTTGAGCACACTTTCCATAGTTGATTTGAACTCTTTGAACTTGGAGAAAACTTCAGATTTTGCTTTCATAAAATATACCCACGTAAATCGTGTATAATCATTAACAAGAACAATCATATAAATAGAACCCGAATATGATGGTGTAGTACATGGCCCCATCAAATCATCATGGATAAGTTATATAGGTGATTTGCACTGTGCAAGAGACTTGTCAAATGGAAGACAATATGCTTTTCCATATTGACAACCCTCACGTACTTCATCCCTACCAAAGGCAGTCAACATATCTTTCTTTTTCCAAACAGAGAGAGAGACGATGCGGCCTATGTGTCTAGACGATGCGACCTATGTGTTGAGAGGCTTGTTTCGAACAGGTTTGGATAGAAAATGGCTAAACGTATTTTCAGCTCATTTCTCTTCCATATCTTTCATTTCTTCCGAATTCTCTCCTTTCTCTCTCCTAGGGTTTACACATAAACCCTAAATTTTTGTATTTTAAAGCTTTCAAACTCAAATTCAACACCAGAAATGTGATCCTTGGTGTAAAACCATCGTTTCCATCGATTAGTTTGAGATAAATACGAAAACCCAAACTTTTCTTGTATTTGGGTTTGATATCTAGAGTTTGAGCCTAATGTCTCAAATCTCTTTAGGTATTTGGTGTTTTTTTTTTTTTTTTTTTTTTTTTTTTTAGTTCTAAACAATTTCAAAGCAATGAGTTCATTGTTGCTGAGAAATCAAGGTAAGATAAAAAAAAACCCTAGATTTTTACTAAGTGTTGTATATTGGAATTTTTCGTGTCTAATCCTAAGATTTTCTTATGGGTTTTAGTGTTTTTAGTTATTGGGTTGTCAAATAGAACCCTTAAAATTTTATGGGTTTCCATAGGTCATGGCTCTTGAGGCAAATCAAGAACCTCAATGGGATTTAGAGATAGAAATATGTTGAGCTAGTTTTAATTTGTCATTGCAATGTATTATATAGTGTTACATTGCAAGGCATGAGTTGAGAACTTCTTCATAAGCTGTTAGTGAAGTAGCCAATGTGAGTATTTAACTCACTGAGAAAAGATACTACTTTTTGGTAGTTTTGTGATATTTTGAAATGCTATAATTGTGATAGCTCAAGCTGATAATATTTATGAAAATGCTTTCAATATCTTAAACTATGTTGAGATTTGATTTGATGAGGTTTCAAGAGTTTATGTTTATGGAAACAAGTATGAGATATGATTTATGAATTTTATGATAGGTCAATGTTTTCAATATGTTTGAAAAGAGAATGAATAACATTTGATATTAAATGATGCATAAGTGTGTGAAAGCATGTATACCATGATGATGGCACAAACGCATAGCATGGAACGAAATCATGAATGCTGTACGTACGACCGTTTGGGTTGAAGTCCCATTGGCCACTCATATATAGAATGATTTATGTGAGATTTCATGTTAGACGTACCTATATGCCTATGAGTTTAAATTAAACATTACATATGTATATCTTACGGCTAGATTTCATATGATAATTTATATGTGATGTTATGCTTAGATGTACATGTATACTTGTATTTTCTGAAGGTTTGGAAAGCTTGTATATGAGCATAGCTAAACTACATGATATATATGTATATAAATGATTTTATTTGCATATAAGAGGCCCGTGTTTACCTTATTAGCTACGAAACATTTTTTAAGAAAATCAGTGGTTTACTAAGAGTAGCTATTATTGTAAATGTATGGTAGAAGAACAAAACGTCGGCTCATTGCAAAACTTAGTGAGTGTCATACTATTGAGACCGTTGACTCATTATTCCACCTATGCGAATGTGATGACCACCATGATTGTGTAGATGCTGATGTTGTGGCCACAGGTATTGCAGAAGTCGATGAGGACCCTGTAGCTTTATATTTGGGATAGTCCATTTTGAGAACATTTTATATATGGCGTGTGTCGCATGTGACACTATTTTTATATAGCCATAGAGCTAATTATCCGTTGAGTTTGAATAAAAGTGTTGTTCCTTTTGCTTTAATCCACTCCGATGTGTGGGGTCCTTCCCCAGTTACAACCATATCTGGTTTATGTTGGTTTGTTGTAACGCCCCGCCTTTTACAAAAAGGCGTAAGTGAAAATTTTAAATTTCCACGTGACATTACAACATCACCAGAGTTAGAATTTGGCAGCGGAATATAATATATCCAACAGACTTGAAATTAAATAACACATCAGAGCTTCTAACTAAAATACTTCTAAACATCCATTAGAAAATACTCATAACAAATACATGGAAACATGTGTCAATAGTGACACAAGAGAATACATGAAAATTATTAGCAATCTTGTCAATATAAAATGTTATAAACACAGAAAACTATAACAAAATACAATCTATGCGTCCTTAGCTTTAAAACCTCTTGAGCACTAATCTTTGTCTATAAACCTGGACCAATATATATATATATATATATAAATACAAAATACCCTAAGTGAGTCAACTGTTTCCAATAATATAATGAATGTTGATTTATTTAATAAATGCAACATAATGAAGATATGGCTTTGTAATCACATGTATACGCAATATATGATCCATGGTAGCTAATCATAGTCATATAGTGAATATAAATGTAATCATAAAGCAGTGCTCTGACAGTTTTAAATACAAAGTTTTAGGTATTGCCCTTTTTCCACTCCTCTGTTGACCTAGGCACGGTTAGTGTTTTATTTGAAGCCTAGGCTTCCTCCCTTTAACTTTTAATTATATTCTTTGGGAGCCTAGGCTCCTGGAAACCTGGGTTTCCCTGGTGACCTAGGTACACCAATTTTTGTATTTATTATTCTCTTTTCGGGTACTTCCTCATTCACTAAGAACCTAGGAACTCATGTGAAACCTCATATACCTACTGTGGATCTAGATCCAACAGCTTGTTACTAGACAGATTATTAAAAATAATAAAATATGCAAAGTCACATGCACAAACAAGTAAATAAAGTAGTAGACAAAATATTATAGGAAAAGTCAACCAGCTTCGTCCTCAGTAAGTATAGAGATACTTACAGCCTTTTGGCGCAGTTCTTGTTAGTTTGTAATTGCGCTATAAAGATGCTTTTTAATAGGGATTGCGCTATTCAGAAGTGTTTCTAGAAGATTCTGCACAGTTTGCAAGTTAAAAAATTCGGTTCCCTGCTAGCTGTCTGGACGATGTGTCATACCGTCTGGACGCCCAGCTGTCCAATGCATTAGCCGTCCGGACGACGTGGATTCCCGTCCGGACCTTCCTCTGTGTCGAGAAGCTTCGAACTGCTCCAGTTTACATCCATCCGGACGTTTCAGCAGCCCGTCCGGACGATCCTCAGTGTTCGATCAAGCTTCAGGATTTCTTGCCAAACACAGATATGGGAAGATTGCTACAACCGTCCGGATGACGTGGATTCTCGTCCGGACGCACTCATCCATAAGGCAAGTATCGCAATTCAAATCCAGACGTTTGGATGCCAGTCAGCATGGTCCGGACACGCATGCATCAGATATGGAAATTGCGTGCATCAGATCTGCTGTCCGGACGTGCGACTGTCCGAATGACAGAGCATCACCGTCCGGACGGACGCGGCTCTCAAACAGGAAAGATCTTTACCGAAATTTTCAGAATTTCAGTTGCACAATTGTCTGTCCAGACGGCTAATGACCACCGTCCGGACGACGCCCAGTTTTATCAAGCAGACACTCATTTGAACTGTTAGCCTATAAATAGAGGTCCCTAGGCTTGAGAACAACAAGAATTCTGTATTGAATTCCACTAGTGCTTAGAGAGTTATTTTGTAGGGTTATTGAGCTGAGTTGATCTCTCTGAAGTCATTGTTGTGTGTTGTTGCTGCGCTTAACTTGAAGTCTATCTTAGGGGTTGGCCCTAAGGTAAAGGATTTCATTGAAGACCCCTTCAGGTAGGAGACCTGGTTGGGAGGCGTTCGTGCTGTGTTACACGTTAGAAAGCAAGGTACGACCACTGCATCAAGGATATGTGAATGTTACTACTTTGTATCTAGTCTTGTCTTCTGAATAGTGGATATACTGGGTTTGGCTACCCCGGAGTAGTTTTTCTCATATTGAGTTTTCCACTTCGTAAACAAAAATTCTTGTGTTATTTATTTTCCGCATTGTTATTTTGTTAACACATTGTGCACACACTTGCTTTTTATTAAAAGTCAATTTTCATTTTTCAATTGCTATCAGAGCTTGGTACACTCTGAGAAGATTGATTTCTTGAGTGTTATTTTTGACTTTTCTTATTAATATGTCTCAAACTCTTAATACTGTTCCTGCCTTCGACGGCACGAACTATGGCTATTGGAAAGCTCGCATGCGTTTCTTTTTAAAATCTATTGACTGTTGGAGTATTGTTGAAACTGGTTGGACTAAACCAGAGGATACAACACTTGAACTAGTCCCTCAGAAAAACGCACGACTTTCTAATGACAAAGCCCTCCATGCTCTATGTCAAGCACTTTCACCGTCTGAATTTGCAAAAATTTGCAAAAATTTCAAACTGTGAATCTGCTCAAGAAGCGTGGCAAATCTTGGAAACAACATATGATGGCACTAAACTCGTAAAATCTACCAAACTTCAAATGTTGATTTCCAAATTTGAAGAAATTAAGATGTTGGAAGAATAGGCATTTTGAGAGTTTTACTCCAAGATGAGTGACCTGAGAAACTCCATGGTGAGTCTCGAGAAGCCTGTCTCAGATGTAAAACTCATCCGAAGGATTCTAAGATCTTTGCCAGAGCGTTTCAGGATCAAGGTAACTACTATTGAAGAGAGCAAAGATCTTGAAGAAATGAAGATTGAAGAGTTGGTGGGATCTCTTCAAACTTATGAACTGTCCCTGCCCCCAGTCAAGAAGCTAAAGACCATTGCCCTGAAGGCTTCCAAGAAAAAGGTAGAAGCCTCATCTGGAGATGACTCTGAGGAGGAAGAAAAAGCTGTGGCTATGCTGGCCAAAAATTTCAGAAGACTAATGAGAGATGACCGATTCAAGAAGAAGTTTTCTGAAAAGATGAAGAAAGCTCCCAGAGAAGCTGAACCTGAGGAAGAAGAAAAGAACGATCCCAGAGGTCCAAGGTGTTTTGAATGCTCATGATTTGGGCACATACGGGCTGATTGTGGGAACCTCAAGAAGGGCAAGGGGAAGGCTTACAATGTGACTCTCAGTGATGAGTCAGAAGAAGAAGCTCCTGAGTCTGAAAAATTTCTAGCCTTTGTGGCTCCACTTGTTGAAGAAGAGGACTCTTATTACTCGGAGCATAGTGATAATGGGGAAGAACTCAAGGAGGCGTACAAAACTCTCTATGTAGAGTATGAAAAACTGAGGGAAGGACGTAAGCAGCACCTTCATGATCTAAACAGTTTACAAACTGAGAAGAGTTCATTGTTGCTCAGAATTCAATAGCTCGAGGAAAAGCTACTAGAGACGCTGCTCCAATTAGAAAGAGTCACTAATGAAAAGCAGACTCGCATGCTGTCCATTCAGAAGAGCCCAACTGACAAGACTGGTCTCGAGTATGTAGCTCCTCCCACTGACACTCCTTCTATTTCCAAAACTGTCTTTGTCAAACTTGTAGTCCCAGAGCCTCCCACCATTGCTGAAGATAAAGGGAAGGACAAGATTAATGATGATGTTCCAGGCACTCAGAAGCCTCATTCCATCAGAAGATCTCCTATATGCCACCACTGCGGTTTGAATGGGCATGTCCGACGCTAGTGCTCCCTCCTTAAAGCACAAAAGGCGAAGGCCAAGAAAGAAGTGCCCAGACAAGCTAATCATGGCACTAGACCCTTGACCTAGCATCAGACTCCATGGTATCAAGCACCTTACCAAGCTCCATGGAGACAAGCACCAAGGCATCAAGTTTCTCAATATCAAGCCCCCTGGTCTCATGCACCTTGGCACTAGGCATCTTAGCATCAGCGACCTTAGCAGTGATTTGTACCTGCCAATCACAGTGGCAAATCCAAGATCAAATCCAAGCACTCTAAAAGGTCGCAGAAGGTGGAAGAAGATCAATACTACAATGAGCCATCTACTTGCATGCAGAGCATGATGGAGTGGACGGAGATGAAGTCCTGCTAGCAACCACCCTCTGGAAGGCAAGCTTGGGTCAAGAAGAAGAATAACCCCATGAGGGGGAATGGACGCACCTAGCAGGAGAAGGTGTTCATGCTTAGGATTTGGTTCCTAATCCTAAGGCATTAGGTTTGATTGCTTGACTTTTACTTGTTATATTATATGCAATCTAGGAACCAGTTTTTGTTCTGCCCCCTATTTCTCTTGAGAGAGCATTGAAGGTTGAAAAATAGAAATTGACTTCTAAAATAAAACCAAACGTGCGCGCGCGTAACGTGTTAACAAAATAATGCGGAAAATAAATAACATAAGAATTTTTGTTAACGAAGTGGAAACTCAAGATGAGAAAAACCACTCCGGGGCAGCCAAACCCAGGATATCCACTATTCAGAAGACAAGACTAGATACAAGATAGTAACACTCACATACCCCTGATGCAGTGGTTGTACTTACTCTCTAACGTGTAACCCAACACCAACGCCTCCCAACCAGGTCTCCTACCTGAAGGGGTCTTCAATGAAATCCTTTACCTTAGGGTCGACCCCTAAGATAGACTTCAGTTTAAGTGCAGCAACGGCTCTAGAGAGAACAAATCAGCTCAATAACCTCACAAAGTAACTCTCTAAGCTCTAGTGGAATTCAATACCGAATTCTTGCAGTTCTCAAGCACAGGGGCTTCTATTTATAGGCTGAGAACTCAAATGAGCGTCTGGCTTGATAAAGCTGGGCACCGTCCAGACGGTGGTCCTAGGTCGTCCGGACGGACAACTGTGCGACCAAAATTCTGAGAATTTTGCTAAAAATCTTCCATGTTTGAGAGCCGCGTCCGGACGGTGAGGCACTGTCGTCCGGACGGTCGCACGTCCGCTGCAAGTAATTTCCTTACTAAGGCTTTGCGCATTCGAACCATGTGGGATGGCCGTCCGGACGGTTGATCTGCTGCACACAATTTCCATATCTGTTGTACGCGCGTTCGAACCATTGTGTAAATATCTACCTAAATAAATAGACAAATATTTGTACGTTTTACTCTCAAGTGCACAAGATCAAAACGATAGTATAGTAGGCAAATACGAGATCATTTCCACGAGGATTGGTATAAATTGTATTTAAAGAGAAATTCCTAAAAGCGATACGTTGAATAAGACGGGATAAAAAATTGAATTAAAAATACTATGAAGAAAATGTAGGGCTTCGATATCCACTGCTAATCATACTCAAATAAGATTCGCAATATGTACAATACTACAATCATAACATGATGCTTAATGTTTACCAGCCACAAGGGAATGGTATCTTCTCCTAAAGCTATTGATTTCCCTAAGCAACGAGTTAGGCATGGTATCTACTCTAACTCTTTTCTTCCTTAAAGGATTTAGCATGGTATCTACTAAGTTGTTCTTCAAGGAAGCATAAATCTATGGAAATCGGTAAACACACTCAGATTTGAATATGATATCTATTCCAGTTGTCTTTATGTTGATTAATCCAAGAACCTGTGATGGGGTTCTTTTGTTACTTTATTATGCCCAGGACTCGGTCATCCAAATTGACATAAATAACAAATTCATACCACATGTATATGATGATCAAGCATAAACATGAGAGGAATTCAAGAAAATAGGAAATAATCAAGTTATGCATCAATATATGAATTGTAGCAAATGCGCCAATTGAAAACCTTAACGAGACATAATTAGGGCTTCAATCGAGCCCTAACTAAAGTATTAGTTACAACTAATATAAACTAAAATTATATACATGCAGAAAATAAATAAATAAATAAAATAAAAACTAGGAAGAACCTCCTTCTTGATGGAACCTTTGATTCTTCTCCAAAGCTTGTGTGTCTTTTCTTCAAAGGCTAGAGGCCTATTTATAGGGATTAGAGAAGCTCTAGAAGCTCTAGAATTCCTATTACAATTCTAAGTAGGTCTTCTAGTCCAAATAGAGTAATTACAAGTCTTTTCCTTTTCTGAAATTTCTATCCAAATAGGAAAAGGATTCCAAAATTCATACAGATTTGTGGTCTTTTATTGCGGGGCGATTTTTGCATGGTAAACGTCAGAATTATGAAAAACCTATTTCTTACATATTTATTGAATTTTCTCATAGCTTTCTAACGCCACAAATTTTGTTGCAATCTGATATTTGACCCGAAAGTTATGATTAAATTACTGAGACGTGCTCATTCTGGATTCTTTCCGAAAATAACGAATTTTTGCCAACTTCTCTTTCCTTAAATTCAAAATTGATTGGAATTGAATCTATCCAAAAAGTGAGTTTGCTGACTTCATTATAATCTTGAAATTTGATGGATTTTCTTCCAAAACCTGTAAAATACAAGAAAACACAAAAACAACACAAAACATCAAACTATAACAAAACTAAGAGCTTAACATATGTAAATTAAGGGGCTTGAATGTATAACATTCAACACTTATCAACCATGGTAGACCAACGTCTGGACGGTTGAGTTTGAATTGCGAACTTGCCTTAAGGAGTAGCACGTCCGGACGGGAATCCACGTCGTCCGGACGGTTGCAGCAATCTTCCCATATTTGCTTTTGGAAAGAAAATCTAAAGCTCGATCACTGAGAGTCATCTGGACGGGCTACTGAGTCGTCTGGACTGATGCAAGCTCGAATAGAAGTTTCTCGATACAGATGAGTGTCCGAATGGAAATCCACGTCGTCCGGACAGATGATGCTTTGGTTTGTCGGGCGTCTAAACGATATGGCATGTCGTCCGGACGGCTGGAACTATGGACAGATGAGCGTCCGGACGGGATGACACATCGCCTGGACGGCTGGCAGGGAACCAAAATCTCTGACTTGAAAACAGTGCAGAATCTTCTGAAGCACTTTTGAATAGTGGAATCCCTGTTGAAAAACATCTTTACATATAAGTGATTTTGTCCAATCAGAATGTAGCCAATCACAAACTAACACAGGTACTTGTTGGGGAAGACAGAAAAAGCAGGTCGAGCGACTGTTTTGCTGTATTGGCATCATCGAGGTTTCACAGGTTTGATCTTGCCTTGCATATGATGTTATTTCCTTATTGCATTTTTTTAAATAATAATAAAAAAAAAAGAGAAATTGCAGGAAACTTTTCCTTTTCTTGGCATATTAGATATTGCATGTGTTTTCACCTGATATCTCAATTCATTATGCATTAATTTACTTTACTTAGATATGATTGAGAGTTTATGACTATATCTGCCAAGTGATTTTCCTGAATATACAATAGTTGGATAGCTTCTTTCCTCATGCGATGAAAATGTACACTTTCCAAGACTCCCCTAAAGGTACATATCTCATTCTCTAACTTTTTGTTTCTAAAGATTCTAGATAAGAGAAGAGGTTGTTGATAAGATGGCCAAATTGACCAAATGCTTATTGAACCTAGAACCTAAAAATTCTGGCATTCTTTCTAGGTTGCAGCATCAAAAGAAACAAGCAGTTACCATCATGAATTCTGTATTATTTATGCATATTTTCTGCTTATATGCTAAATAGCCTTGCCCTTCATGGTCCAAGTAAAATATTTACCTTGTCCCTTCATGGTACAAGTAAAAAAATTGGATGCTGCATCTTAGGGGGAGTGTATCAGATAAGGGTGGCTAGGCCCTAGTAATTTATAAGGTTTGACTTTTGACTAATCTTTCACTGATTTTCTCTCTTGTTTAGAAAATCTGGTTGCTCTTTGTCATATCAGTGATAGTCATACCTTATGGGAAAAGTCTTCACACACACACACACACACACACATTACATGAGTAAAGTTCCCTGTTTAATTTTTTTGTCTATGGGAAAATCTTTGTGCTAATTGAAATTTGAACTCTCTCTTATATCTCTGCTTAGTTTTGAGATGCTATTTGATTGTGTTATCAGTTGATTATACATGTGTGTTCTACAGCTTAGGAAAATTGATTTCTGCAAATTTTCAGTGAGGAGCGTCCGGACGGCCTCTCTCTGCGTTCGGACGGGTGTAGATCAGACGGCCGAATGGTACTCCTATACGTCCGGACGCGCGCGGGTCAAATGGCTAGGTGATAAGGTTAGACGTCCGGACGCGCGCGACCTGTCCTTATGTTTCCGAGGCAGCGCGCGTACGGACAGTGTTAATAAGCCATCTGGACGGGGACCCCACAGGCTCTATAAAGCCCTTGGCCCCCGCATTCTCACCCTACCCCACCAAAAATCTCTCTTTTGGCTTCTAGTGAGTGATTTCTCGCGAGTTTTTGGCATTATCTCACCCTTTCTTGTCTTTTGTGCATTACTCCCTCATTCCAGGTACTCTTCTAGCCTTAAACTTTTCAGTTCTTTTTAAACTGTTAGATTTTGATTAATTAGGGATTGTTGTTGATTCTTTCCAATGCATATTTGTCATATCTGCTGTTATTATGGACTGTTATTTTTGGAAAAAATCTCTTTTACTGCTGTCATAATGGCGGATTTTCTATGAGCACTAACAAGATTATTTCTTTTGGATTATTATTTTTAGCAAATCTTGTTGGATTCTTTTGTAGAACCATGTCAGCAGGCAGTCCACAACGCAGAGTTCGCCAGAGGATAGAGGGAGATAGGGCAGCTCTCAGAGCCAAAATTATGGACCGTCCAATCATTGCCGAGCGGAATGTGGTCCGCTCTGATATTATGGTGGCTCCTCTGGATAGTATCCATGACACTATCCAGACCTATCATTGGGGGTATCTTCATAGTTGTGCTTGTGTGGTGTACACCAGGCTGGTTAAACTTTTCTATGCCAACCATGAGGTGGTACAGGACGATGACCGCGGGTTGGTGCTTCAGTCCATTGTTCTTGGGCATACTATCACTGTTGATCCCCAGATCATCAGTCAGTTCATTGGAGTTCCTGTTCTCCAACTGTCTGCGAGCCCTTACAATGAGGTGGTACTGCCTCCATCTATGGAAGATCTTTGAGAGTTCTTCTACACAGTTCCATAGGGAGAGGAGCGTGCCACCACCATCAGGATAGGTGCCTTATCCGCCCCCCACCGCATGCTGACCAAGATTGTCCAGTACAATCTATGGCCCGTTGTCAGGAACAGTGACCTAATTTTGAAGAGGGCTCAGTTTGTCTATGCCATTCATCTTCGCTTGCCCTTCTGCCTGTGCAAGCATATTTTAGGCATTATCTTGGAGGCCCGTGATGAGAGCAATACCGGTCTTCCATTCGGCTGCCTGCTTACACAGATCATACTACAGTCAGGAATCAGTATTGCTGGCGAGCCGAAGATGAAGATCCAGGATCCACTCAGCAAGCAGACGCTAATGAAGTCAAATGCTTAGCTGCGGAGATGACCCAAATGACGATGATGTGCCCTTACCTCCTTCTATTCCGTTAGGCATACCGAGTGTGGCTTCCTCCTACCAGACTGCACCGCCACCTCAGCCGGATGTTAGCTATTCTCAGATTATGGAGGCTCTGGTAGCTATTCAGAGGGGCATGAGTTCTATGCAGCTGTCTATGTCATCCATGCAACAGGCCATCTCTACCACGCAGCAGGAGGTTCACTCCATCAACCTCCGGGTAGAGCAAAACCAGCTGGACCTCCGGGAGTGCCTCAAGTTCCACCACCCGTCCAGTAGTGATGACGAGGATGATGCGCCAATGGCCGAGGATGCTTGAGTTTTTTTTTTTTGTTTTGTAGTTGTCTTATTTTCTTTTTAGACATTTGTGCTATATTTTGCTACTTTTGTTAAACTTTTTGACTTTATTACTCTGTTTTCCCTGGTCCTTTTGAGACCTTTAGGGGGAGTAATTTTTGTTGTGGTTGATTTTTATTACTCTGTTTTACCCTTTGTCCCTTTGTGACAAAAAGGAGGAGTAATTTTTATTTTTGGACCGGGATTCTATTTTTAACCGGTCAAGTGATTTTTGTCCCAGAATGGCCAAAGGGAGTTTGTTGGTTTGTAATTGGCCGCATTCTGTTCGACAAAATCACTTCATTGTAAAGATTCTTTTTAATAGGGATTTCGCTATTCAGAAGTGTTTCCAGAAGATTCTGCATAGTTTGCAAGTCAGAAAATCCAGTTCCCTACCAGCCGTCCGGACGATGGATCATACCGTCCGGACGCCCAGATGTCCAATGCCTCAGCCATCCGGACGATGTGTCAAACTGTCCGGACGCACATCAGACTAAAGCATCATCCGTCCGGACGACGTGAATTCCCATCCGAACCTTTCTCTGTGTCGAGAAGCTTCGAATTGCTCCGGCTTGCATCCTTCCGGACATTTCAGCAGCCTGTCCAGACGATCCTCAGTGTTCGATAAAGCTTCAGGATTTCTTGCCAAACACAGATATGGGAAGATTGATACAACCGTCCGGACGACGTGGATTCTCGTCCGGACACACTCATCCATAAGGCAAGTATCACAATTCAAATCCAGACGTCCGGACGCCAGTCGGCATGGTCCGTGCATCAGATATGGAAATTGGGTGCATCAGATCAGCCGTCCGGACGACCGTTCCCCCGGTCCGGACACGCAAAGACTTTATATGGAAATTACTTGCAGCGGATGTGCGATCGTCCGGACGACAGGGCATCACCGTCCGGACGCGGCTCTCAAACAGGAAAGATCTTCAGCTAAATTTTCAGAATTTCGGTCGTACAGTTGTCCGTCCGGACGGCCTATGACCACTGTCCGGACGGGGCCCAGTTTTATCAAGCCAGACGCTCATTTGAACTGTTAGCCTATAAATAGAGGTCCCTAGGCTTGAGAACAGTAAGAATTTGGTATTGAATTCCACTAGTGCTTAGAGAGTTATTTTGTAAGGTTATTGAGCTGAGTTGATCTCTCTGAAGTCGTTGCTGTGTATGCTGTTGCTGCGCTTAACTTGAAGTCTATCTTAGGGGTTGGCCTTAAGGTAAAGGATTCCATTGACGACCCCTTCAGGTAGGAGACCTGGTTGGGAGGCGTTCGTGTTGGGTTACACGTTAAAGAGCAAGGTACGACCACTGCATCAGGGGTATGTGAGTGTTACTACTTTGTATCTAGTCTTGTCTTCTGAATAGTGGATATCCTGGGTTTGGCTGCCCCGGAGTGGTTTTCTCATATTGAGTTTTCCACTTCATTAACAAAAATTCTTGTGTTATTTATTTTCCACATTGTTATTTTGTTAACACATTGTGCACACACTTGCTTTTTGTTAGAAGTCAATTTTCATTTTTCAGTTCTCATAATAGTTCATTCTCCGCAATAAATATATATTTACATACAAAGTATTAACATCATTACTTGTGAATATTAATCATATAAGCTCAGGAACACTTATCTTTGTACCTAATCTTTTTAGTTTGGAAAGCCACTTAACATAATATGTTTTATTATTAATTCCTAGTAATAACATCTAAATTCTTTTTATGACTCAATCATTCGACTAAAAGCAAAACACCAAAACATCACATAATCAGTCAAAGAACCATGTCACTAAAACAGCTTAAATCCAATATTACAGCTATGTATTAAACAAACACTTCTCCTGTTACATAATTAGTTAGTCAAATCTCATTAAAATCCATTAACCCTTAATTTAAGCATCACACCATTAAACCATTAAACTAAATGCTAATATAATTCTAAAATACCTTAACCCAAACAAGAACACCATCACAATTTCACACACACTGGCACTCAAAACACCTATTTAGCTAATACAATACATGGCTAAAACACCATTCAAGATACCATACTGCCAAAATCATTCCAAACCGACAAATCAACACTCACACAGCTTAACCGAAACAGAATATAACAAAACAGTGAAACACAATCCATAATTGAAAGAGGGGAAAGTAGGTAAACACCGCACACACAGTCAATGGAACATCCAAGCCAGCCGATCAACACTCACGACACATACACATCTGATCCTCATACAACCATAAATCAAACATCTAGAAACCACAAACACATGGTTATCCAAAACCCATCAAAACATAACCACAAGAAATCAACACCCATACCCATAGTCAGCCGAGTGGTAAAACAGAGGAAGAACACCACACACACACACACACACACGGCTAGAGCACCAAAATTCAACCAAAAACCATCCATCAATACAACAAAATCCTTACACTAAATACACACCAGAAATCATCAATCTAATACCCAAATTAGTCAATAATCATCAATAATAATCAACAACCAATCGGCTAGAACAAGGGATTCAAGCTCAACCCATTAATTTATCAATAAATCAACTAAACGAAATCACAAGAGATTACCTAGGGATTTTCTTTTCAAACACAGAGAAATCCACCATGTAAGACCCACTGAAATCGCCGGAAAAACAGACTTGGGTCACCGGAAAACCGCCATTGGAAGTCGCCAGATTTTCAGCCATAACCGTCGGAAATCGCTACTAGGACCTTCACCGGTGATGACCCATGGAGGATCGGGTCTGGGTCTCATCGGAGGGCTGGGTTTCTGCTCTGATTCTCTTGGGTTTCGAATCCTTTTGGGTCCGTCGGGTCCTCTCCTCTCTTCGTCGGTTTCTCGAGCAATGACCACTAGAAATCGGACCTCTGATGGTCTCTTCTCTCTCGGTTCTCCCTCTCTGGTTCACTCTCTCGCAGGCTATTTCTCTCTCTCGAGTCTCTTAGGTGAGAAACAGAAAAGAAGAACAGAAAAAGAGAATAAAGAAGAGAAAGGGAAAAGGATCGGGTCTCTCCTTTCTCTAGCCCCTGTCTCTCCCTTTCGTCTCTCTCTTCCTAATCCTCCCTTCTCCCCAACGTTCATCTCTTTATCGGAGACTCAGATGGAGAATAGAAGAAATGAGTAAAGAAGAAGGAGAAAGGAAGAAGAAAGAAAGAGAGAAGAAGAGAGAAATGAAGAAGGAAATCTTAGTGAATTTTACTGAGAACTGCGAGATTAACAAAGGGATTGAGGCTGAATTTTATAGGCTTTGTAAACTGTGGTTAGTTTTTACTTCAGTTAAAATTAACATGTGTTAAAAGTAAAATATCGAAGTAACCCACGGTTAAATTTTTCCTTAGCTATACTAACTTTAGTTAACCTTAAAAATATCTAGTTAACCCATGGTTAACTTTTATCTAGTTAGGTTAACTAGAGTTAATCTTTAATAATATATATATATATATATATATATATATAGAGAGAGAGAGAGAGAGAGAGAGAGAGAGAGTTAACCCATGGTTAACTTTTTTATCTAGTTAAATTAACTAGAGTTACTTTTTAATAAAACTAATCATTATTAATCATGATTATTTTTATATAAAATCTTTTTCATTAATGAGTCACTAGGGTGTAATTTTAAACCCGTTTTGAGTCTATTTCGTTTCATAAATAACATTATTAAACCAATAATATTATTATACCAAATAATATTAGGCCAAAATAATATCTTGTACAGTAAATATTTCAAAATAATATTATATATCAATAATATTATTCCACAAAATATTTTCATATAATATTAGGAATATTATTATTCCAATTAATTCACCAAATATTTAGGTTTGTCTATTTTCAAATAAGAACAGGTGACGCATAAATATGCAATTATCAAAAAAATGTCGATCGAGCGACAGGTATTGTCGATCGAGTTATGGTCGATCGATCGGCAGAAGTGGCCGATCGAGCGATTGAAAGTGTGAATTGATCACCACAGGTCTTAAATTCTATTTAAGACGCCCTGTCTTAAAATCTGGGGTATTATATTTGTTATATTTATAGATGATTGTACTCACATGACGTGGCTCTATTTGTTGAAGCATAAAAACGAAGTATTGACTACATTTCAATCCTTCCATACTATGATACAAACCCAGTTCTCAGCTAGGATTCAGGTACTACGCTCTGACAATGGCGATGAATATGTGAACCACCAGTCTCAAGCTTATTTTCAGCAACATGGCCTTATCCATGAGACTTCATGTCCACAGACCCCTCAACAAAATGGTGTTGCCGAGAGAAAGAATCGCCATATACTTGAAACTGCCCCCGTGCTCTATTACTTGGTGCTCATGTTCCTAGTCGACATTGGCCTGATGTCGTTGCCACGGCCGTGCACTTCTTTAATCAGATGCCCTAAAAAATCTTGGAGTTCAAGTCTCCGTTACAGGCCCTATCCACGTATGTCTCCATTCCCACGATGTTATTGCTTCCTCCTCAGATATTTGGCTGTGTGGTTTTTGTCCACCTTCATAAGAACCAGCGCTCGAAACTTGACCCTTGTGCCATTCGATGCCTCTTCTTGGGGTATGCCATTCATCAGAAGGGATATCGGTGCTATGATTCGGCCACCAAACACACCTATGTGACCATGGATGTCACCTTCTTGGAATCCGAGACATTCTTCTCTTCCTCAGTACCCGATTCTCCTTGTTAGGGGGAGATCACGAATGACGAGCCGAATTAGCTACAATTTAACTGGCCGATTTTGAAAGATAATGACACTAACAACATTGAGATGCAAGTCAATAAGGAACTCAATACAGAACTGGGTACATCTACTGAAGAAGTCAATATGGAACTCAACACAGAATTGGGTACATCTCCTGAAATGCCTACATCACCTGAAACCGAAGCTGAAACAGAAGATCCCCCCCCACTCAACAGTACCCGACGACCCATCTCCTGAGAATATTCCTGAGGTAAACTCTCCTACTATATCTTCAAGCTCTAATGATATAGATGTACATTACCTTTCAGGCATAATAGTGGCAAACCACTGAATCGATATTCTCCAGATATTGAAGAACGAAACTCAAAGTATCCAATTGACAACTATGTATCCACAGAAAGCCTTTCCGAACCGCTAAAGGCATTCGTACACGAACTCTCCTCTTGCCTTGTTCCCACCAATATACATGAAGCCTTAACAAATCCGAAGTGGACCCAGGCTGTGAAGGAAGAACTGGAGGCACTATAGAAAAATGGCACATGGACTCTTATTCCCTTGCCCAAAGGAAAGAAGACGGTGGGGTGTAAATGGGTGTTCTCCATCAAACACAAGGCAGATGGCTCGATCGACCGATACAAGGCAAGACTCGTAGCACAAGGTTACACCCAAACATATGGGATAGACTACCAAGAGACATTCTCGTCGGTAGCGAAATCAAACTCAGTTAGAGTGTTGTTATCCCTTGCAGCAAACCATGACTGGCCACTGCACCAGTTTGATGTAAAGAATGCTTTTCTCCATGGTGATCAAGAGGAGGTCTACATGGATGTTCCACCAGGCTACACAGCCACTTCTGGAGATAAGGTGGTGTGCAAACTACAACGAGCATTGTATGGCTTGAAACAATCACCTAGAGCATGGTTCAGGCAATTCAGCTTGGCAATGAAGAAGTATGGCTATCAACAAAGCCGCTCAGATCATACACTCTTCTTAAAGCACCAAAGGGGCAAAGTCACAACTCTAATAATCTATGTAGATGACATGATCATTATGGGAGATGATCATGAAGAAATATCAAGCCTCCAAGAACAGTTGGCAACTGAATTTGAGATGAAGAATCTAGGAGGACACAAATATTTTCTAGGGATTGAAGTTGCTAGATCCAAGCAAGGTATATGTCTCTTCCAGCGAAAATATATTCTTGATCTCCTATCAGAGGCTGGACTACTAGAATGCAAGTCGGCAGACACATCAATTGTTCAAAATCACAAACTAGGAGAATATCCCGACCAGGTTCCAACCAACAAAGAAAGATACCAGAAATTAGTGGGAAAACTCATTTACCTCTCGCACACTCACCCAAACATTGCCTACACAGTGAGTGTGGTAAGCCACTTCATGCATTGTCCAAGTGAGGATCACATGGATGCGGAACTCAAAATTCTTCAATACTTAAAATCATCTCCAGGGAAAGGGCTTATGTTCTCTAAAAACAATCATCTTAGAGTTGAAGGTTATACAGATGCAGATTGGGCAGGAAATATAATGGATCGAAAATCCACCGCTGGGTACTTCACGTTTGTTGGAGAGAACCTGGTGACGTGGAGAAGTAAGAAACAGAATGTGGTGGCCTTGTCAAGTGCTGAAGCTGAATTCCGTGGGATGGCTAAAGGCCTATGTGAGCTTCTCTGGCTTAGAAGGCTATTAACAGAAATTTGGTTTGCCCCAAATGGCGAGATGGACCTATTTTGTGATAATAAGGCTGCTATTGATATTTCACACAATCATGTACAACATGATCGAACCAAACACGTGGAAGTGGATCGACATTTCATCAAGTAAAATCTTGAGAATAAGATAATCCGGTTTCCTTTCATCAAATCTGAAGACCAGTTGGTAGATATTCTCACAAAGGCAGTATGCAGCAAGAATTTTTACAACTCACTTGACAAGTTGGGCATGAAAGAACTGTATGCACCAACTTGAGGGGAAGTGTTGGCGTGAGTTGTTATTGAGAGATTATTGGAAGATCCAAAGATTCTAGGAGAGATTATAGGAAGATCTTTGATTGTATATCCCTTGTTACAAGGGTCAGCCGTGATTCTAGCCTAAAATCTACGTAAGAAAAAATAGAAACTTTCTTGTATAAAATCAACCCATAGTTATTGTAAACCATGACAAGAAATACACGAAATATATTTTTTTCCATGACTGTCATCAATCTATACAAGGCGACACTCCGCTATACAAAGTAACACGCACATAAGTTTGGTAAGACAATTTCATGATTTATGGAATTGTCAATCACCAGGATTATAGTGAAAACCAATGGAGAGGTTCAAGTGATTTCCTTATGAAGTGGAGTATTGAATTCGATGAGATTTCCTTGTAGAGTAGACGACATGTTTCTATCATGGCAGTAGGCATGGATCTCACTAGCTCTGTTTTCCTTTTCTTGTTCTATAACTCACCTTTTCTACACAATGCATTGTCCTCTTGACTTGCTAACTTACCATCTGTACAAATGTTGTTAGCATGGCACACTCCACAATCTGTGCTACAAGATTGATGATTACTGGTTGAGAGATTGGCATTAATTTAGTAGCATGATCTAAAGGATCCACGTGATCTTAATCACAGAGCTTAACAAAAGATTCATTTTTTGGTCTATTAAATGAAATTATGGACTGCAAAATAGGGATAGTTCTATTCGTTTCCTCAATAGAATAGATAGTTCCCTATGGTGAAGTTCTTTTTTTTTTAAAAAAAAGAAAAAGAAAAGAAAAAGAAAAAGAAAAAAGGATATTACGTCTTTTGTCGTATAAGTGAGATTTAATCTCAAATCTCTTGTACGATGAAAAGAGGCTTTACCAATTCTACTAATTTACATCAATAAAAAGAAAGTATTTTTATTTCCAATAATTTTTTGTCATGTCATATTTCTTTTGTAGAATGATTTCCGCTTAAAAATAAAATGTCCAAACTTGGCAGTTTGATATAGAACAAAATAAATAAAAAACAAAACAATCAAAAGCTATGATCACCCTTCAAGCACTACAAAAAAAAAAGGCATTTATGGATGGTTTTTTTCTAGACGGTTTCTAAAATAGTCTAGAAAATAAAATTTGCAGACGGTTTTTTTGAAACCGTCTGGAAAAATTTTATTATGGGCCGTTTGATTAAACCGTCCACAAAATTCCAGACGGTTTTAGCTAAACCGTCTAGAAATTTTCATTTCAAAATGGTTTTAGAAAAACCGCCTATAAATTTATAGACGTTTTTTTTTCAAAACCGTCGGTAAATGTTATTTCCAGACGGTTTAGTTAAAACCATCTGGAATTTTATGGACGGTTTTTACCAAACAGTCTGGAAATTTTTTTTTCCACGCCATGTCATCAATCTGCGTGATACCCCTTTATTTCACCGCATCCCTTCGATTTATTTCCCAACCAAAATCAGAACCATCAATCTCTGTAATAATTAAAACCATCGATCTCTCTCTCTCTCTCTCTCTCTCTCTCTAGCTCTCTTTGATCTCTTGTTCTTCTTCTTCCCCCAAAACTCTCTTCTCTCTCTCGTCTCTCTGATCCTTCTCACTATCTTTTGATCTTATTTTGTTGTTTGCTTTTTTCTTTTTCTATTTTCTTTTTCTTTTTTTTCCACAAGACGATCGACCACTCACCCCCACCTGCCCGGCTGCACGACTCATCTCCACCACTTGGGGAGATCGGGAGACTCAGAGAAGTAGAGATCGAGATCGAGAGGAGGAGATCCGGCGACGGAGGAGGCCTCCTTTTCGATGATTTCTTGTCCTTTTTTATGGTGATTTTTGCTCCTTTTTGGTCCTTTTTGTTGGTGACGGAGATGAAGGGTTGATGTCTCGCCAGGGAGTCCGAATTTTAATTTTGAGTTGGATTTCATTTGGGGAGGAGGGGAAGATTTTGCCGGCCCTTGAAGAAGTTTCCGGTGAGGGAGAAAAAAAAAATAAAAGAAGTTTCTGGCAAGGGTAGAAATAGAGCATGTCGGCGATGGGGGAAAAAAAAAAGCAACAAGAGAAATTCTGGATATTAGTTAATGATATTAATATATAAAACAAAAGGAAATAAATCGAAACAGGAAAAAAAAAATAAAGTCTGGACTGTTTTGGGCAAAATTGTCCAGAACTACTTCTGGACGTTTTGGGCCAAACCGTCTGGAATTCCGGACGGTTTTGCCCAAACTGTCTAGAAATTCATTTAGTGACATTATATCCTAGACGGTTTTAAATCGTCTAGAAAAAACCATCTGGAATTGATTCCAGGCGGTTTTTCTGCATTTTTGGACGGTTTTAAACTGTCCAAAATTTTCTTCTTCTTTCTTCTTCTTCTTTTTTTTTTTTTTCTTTTTTTTTTTTTTTTTTTTTTTTTTTTTTTGTAGTGGGGTGGCATCTTGAGATTCGTCAATGTTCCAATTCTAACTTCTAAATGATAAGCATGAAATCAACAATCCAATTCTCTTCCTTGGTCCATGCCTATAGAGTTTTATGCTGCTGCCCAATTATCTTAAACAACATGCCTTTGAAAATGATAATTATCTAGAGTAATATTATTTAGCAGATTTTTATTCAACTTGATGCAACATTTTAAAAGAGAAATAAAAAATTAAGGGATTCTTTTTACGCTTATGTTGTCCAAGTTGTATGACAGTTATATAGTACCCTACTAAATAGTAAAAGTGATGTACAGGAGAATGTTGTGTAACATATCTCTAAAAATTATCTAAAAATGAAAAAATAAAAAATTATCTAATGTATGTATGCCTAGGAGGAGCAGTAAGGAATCATTACTAAAACGGATAAAGAATTTAAATTCTCTTAATTAAAATTTGGGTTAGATGCATTAATATCTGTGCCTGTGTTTTAATAACTTTATTTTTTCCATCTAGGTTTTATTTTGTATCATAGGTGGTGCCTCCTTGTAAGCAAATACGCAAATAGTACCTTTGTCTATCTTCCGTCAATAAAACTAACGGAATTTTATGTCAAACCAATCAAAACTTGCTACATGTCATATGCCTCATCAAAAAATTAAGGGTTAAATACATTTTTGTCTCTTGAGTTTTAACAACTTTATTTTTTTCTCCCTTCGGTTTCACTTTCGATCACAGCCTCATGTGGTACCTCGTTTATGGGCATATACCCAAATAGTACCACCATCCATCTATCGTCAAGAAAACCAATAGAATTTCACGTCAAACCGATCAAAACTTGACACGTGTCATTAACCATATTAAAATAATAATAATAAAAAATTTACAAAACTTAAAAAACTTAAATTTAAAAATCAAGAAAAAAATAACTAAAATTAAAAAAAAAAAAAAAAAAAAAAAAAAAAACAAGGCACCCCCATGGGGATAAACTGGCCTAAGGGGTGGCCGAAACAACCTTTTCCCCCCATGAACAACCCACCTGTGTCATTTTGCCCCCACGAACTACCACTTCGACCAAAATAGAGCATCAAACTACCAATTTTACATCTTTTGCCCCCTTCCGTTAGTCAGACCTGTTATGTGCGACGGTCAACGGGTCACGTGCCTGTCACGTGCCGTCTAGCCCATTTTTATTCTGAAATTTCCCTCCGGTATAGTTGATTAAAGATGAAAATACCCTTTTTAAAAAACAGGTTGAATTTAAAAATAACAAGTTATTGATTTTACGCATATACCCTTATTTTTTAGCGTGGAATACTTCAAATGCCCCTAAATTTTTGTTTCATTCTACCCTAATCTGTGCCGCACATTTAGCTCTTTTTCGATTCACACCACACTTCACTTCGAACACTCAAAACCCTAGAACAATATTCAATCCTCATGCGATCTTCGAACATCAAAATCGGCCTATAACAACTACCGATCTGCTACAAGTAACTCTGTTTGTTGGAGATTTTTGGACTTGAAGTACGTTTTTTTTTTTTATTTATTTTTTTTAATTTTATTGTTTTCATTGTCTCTGACCAGTGACCTGTTGCTTTCTTTTTGTTGTTATTTGTTGGTGGTACCCGATAGATCTACTACTCGGGATTTGGTTTTATTTGTTTAGGGTTTCCTCTTTGCCCCAAGTTGTCCCGCAGTGGTCGGCCTTTTGTCGGTGCTTGGTTTGTGTTTCGTTCTTTTTTTTTTTTGGTCCAAAAGTGGTCCCCTTTGTTACTTTGTTCCCCTATGTGTGCTCGGGTTTAACAATTTTCCCTTGAAGTGGTCCCTTTTGTTCCCCATTTGTTTGTTGTGTGTGTTTTTAAATTGTTTAAGGTTTAGTGAGTGATCGTTGGGTTTGTTTTTAAATTGTTTTCCATGAAGTGGTCCCGAATGTTGGATGTAGGGTTTATTTAGTACATACATTATGAAATTCGCCTCTTATCAAACACGGTATTTGGTCAATTAGTTCTCACAGTATGATTGCATTTAATGAATAAATGATAAGTTCTAATAAGGAAAAAAAGATGGAAAAGAAATTATTCAACTTCTGAAAAAATTACTCCTATCCCGAATTGTTTGTCCACCTTAGGCGATCTAACTTTTTAAGAGGATATCCTTTACTGCATTGTCTTTGAAATAAAACTCACCCATTCCTAGAACTACTCTACTTATTTAAAACTCAAATAAAGCAAATGGAAATTAGGCATTGAGTTTTCAAAAAAATGGTAAGTTCAAAAGATTATAGGAATTGTTTCCATTGACTTTTCAAAATGGGGAATATTTTGGAACATCCCAACTTAAAATAAAGGAAAAGAAAAAAAATTCGGTATGTTGTGATACCTTTGATCATGTATATGTATTAAATCCTAAATTAGGTAGGTGGATTGTGAAAGCATGCATATATTAAGTCTCACATTATTACAATGTGAAGTAGTTCCTTTGTCAGTGTTTATTTAAAATTTAAAACTCAATTCAATGTTTGTATCTTTTATGTACAGTGTCAATCAATCCTATCATTTGAACAATGGCAAACAACGATGTCATTTTTAGGGTTCATTACGGGGGCCGGTTTGATCGGCAAAACAAATGCACCTATGTTAGAGGGAAAATAGGGTTGTATGAAGAGTCGTATGACCTAGATTGTTTGTCTTTTTTTGAGATCGAAACAGTGGCTAGAAAATTTGGATACAAACCAGGTGGCCTAGTGTACTATCGAATACCCGGAAGAGAATTAGATGATGGGTTGGTTTTATTAACATCTGATGAGGATGTCGTCAGAATGGTTGAGGTCTACCTTGGCCATACACTTGTAGTACTGTACACGGTGTCTTTTGCAGATGCTGGTGCTGAAGTAGGGGCAAATGAGGGTGAGGGTGCAGATATTGCGGAAAGTGGTAATGAGGTAAGGAGGATGAAGGTTATAAATGATCCATATTGGCAGGCATTGATGAGTGACGATGACGATGCATGGGATGGGGTTGATGAACCAGAAGTTGGTAGTTCAAAACGTGATGATGATTATATTTCATGATTTTGATGATGATGATGATACTGATGAGGAGGATGGTGGTCATGAGGAGGGTAGCCATGAAAAGGCAACTGATGTTGGTGGTGCAAGTGGTCCGACTACTATGTCTGGCTAAATGTTGGATGATGAGGAAAAGGATGAGGTATCCGTGGACATGGAAGACCCACATTTGGATGTTGGCATGTCATTTGAATCTGCTGCTCAGTTCAGGTAAGCTTTGAGAGAATATAATTTGTTTAGGGGTAAGGATGTTGTGCTCACAAAAAATGATGGGGACCGGGTTATTGGAGTTTGTACGAGTAAGGCCAAGGGTTGTCCTTGGAGAGTTTAGGGTTCACTAGTTAAGGGTGAGAGAACTTTTATGCTTAAGTCACTGAACCCTAAACACTAGTGTACACGATGTTACAAGTCTTCGATTGTAACTTCTAAATGGATTGCAGACAGAATGATCAACAAATTTAGGACATAGCCAAACTATCCAATTGCAGCTCTCTTTCATGATGTAAAAAGGAAATGGAATGTGGATGTCATTGCCAGACAACTATACAAGGCCAAGGTGAAGGCGAAACAACAGATAGAAGGTAAGCACAAGGAACAGTACAAGCGGCTATGGGATTATTGTGCAACAGTTAGACAAATGAATAGAGGGAGTACAATGTTGATGAAAGTTGAAAGGCCTACTTTAGACGTCTCACCTACTTTTCAAAGGTTGTATATGTCTTTGGCAGCATGCAATGAGGGTTTTAAAAGGGCTTGTAGGCTCGTGATAGGTGTTGACGGCTGCATCCTTAAGGGACATTTCAGGGGGCAATTGTTGGCTGATGTGGGAAGAGATCCAAACGACAATATTTATCCGATTGCACTGGCTGTGGTTCAAGCTGAAACCAAGGATAGTTGGTCCTGGTTTCTAGAGACTCTAGTGGGGGACCTTAGTCTAAATGTCTATACTAGGTGGACATTCATTTCTGACAGGCAGAAGGTATGTCTAGTTACTTAGTTTGAATATTAAAATATTTTCTTTTCATACATGTTCACTTGTGCATTTACTTTCATTGTTTCAAATCTCTCTTTTTTATTTTTAATTTGTCTTCTGTTGTTCTCTGCCTAGGGGTTGATACCAAGCTTCAAGGAGGTCCTACCAAGTGCACTGCATCGCATATGTATGCGACACTTATATGCCAACTTTAGGGGTGATGGGCACAAAGGATTGGTGCTAAAAGATAAGTTGTGGAAAGCAGCTGCTGCATATAGTTTTGTTGGGTATCAAAGGGAAATGGAGGTGTTGAAGAAATTGAGTCCAGCTACCCATGCTTATTTGGAAAATATTGAAGGCTAGGGCTTTCTTTGACACCACCCCAAAGTGCGACTTGATCATGAACAACTTATGTGAGTTCTTCAACTCGTACATCATCCAGGCCCGAGACAAGCCAATCATTACCAAGCTGGAGGTGATTAGGAAGAAGTTGATGAGGCGATACCAGAAGAAGAGATAGGGAATAAGGGAGTATATTGGGGAATGGTGCCCAAAGATATTGGCTTAGTTGGAGCAGTGTGGAAAGGATGCTGCATAGTGCAGTTCAACTTATGTTGGGGATGGAATCTATGAAGTGTTGTGCAGTTATGGCACATTTGTGGTTAGCTTGACGGACCGTGTTTGTGGGTGCAGGCAGTGAGATACGACTGGCATTCCATGCCCACATGCCATCTCGGCTATTTTATATCATTCTACCAAACCTGAACAGTACCTACATCCGTATTATAGTGTTGAGAATTAGAAAATGGCTTATGATCCAATGATATACCCAGTGCCAAGCGAGGACCAATGGGTTAGAACCAGGCAAGATGAGGTTGACCCACTCGTTGTTAGAGCTGCCCCAGGCCGGCCCAAGAAGCTCCGGAGAAGGGGTCCTGATGAGTTAAGAAACCCACATTGCATGAGGAAGGGTGGTGTAAGCATGAGATGCTCAAAGTTCAGGGCAGTTGGCCACAACGCTAAGACTTGTCTTAGGAGGAAGAGGAAGTCCACTCCAAGCACTGCAACAGAGTTGAGCTTTGATGATGTAAGTACATATATCTTAAATGCCACCTTTTTTATAACAAAAGACCATTGTCAACCGAGTTAATAATTTTCCTAATCTTGATTGTTTTGTGTCGCAGATTCCTTCTCACCCAATTGCTGATGATTCACAGCCTACACAATCATTTACAGCTGCACAACCTGTTTTACGGCCCAAAAAGAGAGTTCCACCTACTACTGTTGGTGTAGGTATCAGTAACATTTGTTATTACAAATATTTATTTGTGTTATTTCTAATGACGATGTTGCATATGTAGCTTGCTTCAACATAAAGGAGTAAGACAACGGCTCCCTCAATGCATACACGGGCATCACAAAGAGCAGACTCCACAGCTGTAAGTAAATACAGCTTTCCACCCTAAACCTTAAATGTAAATAGACTTTGAATTACTAATAAGAGTGTGTTGCACAGGCAAATCTACTGCTGCAAGACCTATTAGGAGGTCTGGTAGGTTGTTGGCAGCATTTAAGGAGCCCAACCCAACAAAGAGATACCCACTGTTGACCTAATACGTGATGATGACCTAACACGTGATGACAGACAACTAGCAACTGCACCAGTAGTATTCACTCGGCGAAAATCGAAATTGACTTCTAAAATAAGACAAGTGTGTGCAAAGTGTGCAACAAAAATAACAATGCGGAAAGTAAACAACACAGATTTTTGTTGACGAAGTGGAAACTCAATCAAGAGAAAAACCACTCCTGGGCAGCCAAACCCAGGAATTCTACTATTTAGAAGACAAAGCTAGATACAAGATAGTAACACTCACATTAACATGATGCAATGGTCGTACCTTGCTTTCTGACGTGTAACCCAACACGAATGCTTCCCAACCAGGTCTCCTACCTGAAGGGGTTTTCAATGGAATCCTTTACCTTAGGGTCAACGCCTAAGATAGACTTCAGATGTAGCGCAGCACACTTGTGACGGTTTCAGAGGGATCTTGAACTTCTCTGAGCTCTTGTGGAATTCAATACCGAATTCTTGCAGTTCTCAATGCCCAGGGGCCTCTATTTATAGGCTGAGTTGCAGAATGGGCGACTGCTGTAATATGTACGGACACCGTCCGGACGGTGAACCTGAGCCGTCCGGACGGACAACTATGCGATAGGATTTGCTGAAAATCTTTCCTGTTTGAGAGCCGCGTCCGGACGGTGGGACACTGACGTCCGGACGGTCGCACGTCCGCTGCAAGTAATTTCCATATAAGGCTTCACGCATCCAGACCATGGGAGATGTGTGTTCAGACGGCTGAACTTCAACACGCAATTTTCCATATCAGTTATGCGCGCGTCCGGACGGTTGAAGTCGAATCGACAATTTCCATATTCGTTGCACGCGCGTCCGTACCAAGGCTGACTGACGTCCGGACCGTGATATTTGAATTGCGATTCTTGCCTTATGGAGACACGCTTCCGGACGGGATACCAACATCATCCGGACGGATGTATCGATCTTCCCTTATTTTGAACTTGGAAAGAATCTGAAGTTGGTCGATCACTGAAGGTCGTCCAGACGGGCTGCTGAGAAGTCCGGACGTATGCAAGCTGGTACAGAAGCTTCTCGATATAGTATAGGGTCCGGATGGGATGGCTCGATCGTCCGAACGGCTGACAGGGAACTTGAATTCTTTTGACTTGTAGGTAGAATCTTCTAACATCACTCTGTATAGTGGAATCCCTGTTTACAGCATCTTTTACATACCAGTGTTTTTTGTCCATACACAGAATGAGGCCAATAAAACTAACAAACTCCCCCTTTGGCCATTCTGGAACAAAAAACACTTCACTGGTTTGGAAATACATTCTCGGTCCAAATCAAAAATTGCTCCCCCTTTTTGTCACAAAAGGACAAAGGGTAAAATAGAGTAATAAAATACAACTGTAATAAAATAAAAATTACTCCCCCTAACAGTCTCAGAAGGACTCGGGTAAACAGAGTAATATAGATCCAAGTGTTTAACAGAACAACATAAAAATAAACCAAAAAGTCTAAAAAAGAAACAACAAGTAAAATAAAACAGAGGGAAACTCAAACATCCTCTGCCATAGGTGTAGTCCTGGGAGCCCGACGTGCAGTCCTGGGAGCTGCAGCCTCATCATCACTGCTGATGGGCTTGGAGGCACTCCTGAATGTCCAAAATGGGTCTGCTCCACCCGCTTGTTGATGGACCTCACTTCCAGCTGCATAGACGTGATGGACTGCTGCATGGTGGACATAGTCACCCGCATATTGCTCATCCCCCCCTGAAGGGCAGCAAGGGCCTCCATAATCTGAGAAACATTGACCTCCGGCTCAGATGGCGGGCCGGTATGAGAAGATGAAGCCATGTCTAGAAAAGGAACTGGCATGGTGGCAGGCATGTCATCATCAGAATCCTCTCTTCGCAGCTGTGCATTTGACTTCATCAATGTCTGTTTGCTGATGGGCTGCTGAATCTTCAACTTGGGCTCTCCAGTAATGATGATGCCGGACTGAAGAATGATTTGAGTGAGCAGGGAGCCAAATGGGAGACCGGTATGATGCTCATCACGAGCCTCCAACATCACAATCATAATATTCTTGCACAGGCAGAATGGCAAGTGGAGGTGAATAGCATACACAAATTGGGCCTTCTTCAGAGTCAGATCACTGCGCCTGGCAACTGGCTATAGGTTGTGTTGCACTATCTTGGCCAGTAAGTGATGAGAGGGAGACAATGCGCCGATCCGGATGGTGGTAGCATGCTCTTCTCCCTGTCGAATGGGAAGAACTCTCAAAGCTCATCTAGGGAGGGAGGTAGCACCACCTCATTGTATGGACTACCGGGTAAATCAAGAACAGGTACCCCAGTGAAGTGACTGATGATTTGGGGATCAACAGTGATAATGTGGCCATCAATAGTGGACTGTAGTACCACCCCACAATCATCATCCTGAACCACCTCCATGTTGGCATAGAACAGCTTGACCAGCCTGGTGAGAACAATGCAGGCACAGGTGTAAAGGTAGCCCCAGTGATAGGTTTGGATAGTCTCATAGATACTATCCAATGGAGGCACCATGATGTCGGCACGGACCACATTCCTCTAAGCAATGACATTGCGGTCAATGATCTTGGCTTGGACTGCACTTCTTTCTTCCTCTGTCCTCTGTCGAACCCTTCGCTGGGAACTGATTGCAGACATGATGCTGCAAAAGAGCCAACAAGAATTTTGCCAAAAACAAATAATCCAAAAAAATATTCTTGTTAGGTAAAAATTGGACAGAGTAACAATAGTTTAAAGAACTTGGATAACAATAAGATCATAAAAATCAAAATGTAGTCCTAAAAACATCAACACAAATAAACCCAATATGGCAGATCTAAGCTCTTTATAGACACAAATATTCCTAAAGAAACCAACATTCTAACAATTTTAAAAAAAATTGAAGAGAAAAAGGTTAAAAGAAATACTTGGAATGTGAAATAATCCACAAAAAGACAAGGAGCAATAAAAAGTTAAAAAGCTCACAAAAAATTCGTACTAGCTGCCAAAAAGAGAGATTGTGTGGGGTATGGAGGAGAAAGCAGCGAACTGGGCCCTTTATAGCCACTGTGGGGTCCCCGTCCAGACGGTGAATTAATGAGGTCCGGACGCGCGCTGCCTCGGAAAGGAGCAGACTGGTCGTTCGCGTCTAGATGATTTAAAGTAACCGTCTGCACGATGATAGTCGCGCGCTTCCGGACGTAAAACAATTCATGTCCGGACGTCTCTGCTTCATACAGGTCCGAACTTTTAGGGAATACCGTCCGGACTACCATGCTCCACCGGTCCGGACGCTCCACACTGAAACACCAGAAAACTGAGGAAAATTTTACAGAATCAAATTTTCTCAAGTCAGTGTTAGAACACGCATGTATAATCAACTGATAACACAATCAGAGAACATCTCAATAACTAAACAGAGATATAAAGGAGAGTTAAGATTTCAATTAGCACAAACATTTTTCCTGATCATAGAAAATTCAAATAGACAACTCAACTTATGCAATGCGTGTGTGTGTGTGTGAAGACTTAAACCACAAGGTATGACTTTCAATGACATGACAAAGAGCAACCAAATTTCCTAGATAAGAGAGAAAATCTCCAACAGATTAGCCAAAAGTCAAACCTTATAACTTACTATGGCCTAGCCACCCTCATTTGATACACTCCCCCTGAGATGCAGCACCTAATTGTTTTACTTGTACCATAAAGGACAAGATAAATTTTACTTGCACATAGAGGGCAAGGCATTTGCATATTCAGCACAAAAGCAGTAAATAGACAATTCAAAGCACAAAATTCATATGAATGACTGCTTGATTCTTATGGAGCTGCAACCTAGAGAGAATGCCAGAGTTTTTAGGTTCTAGGTTCAACTAGCATGTGGTCAATTTGGCCATCTTATCAAGAACCTCTTCTCTTATCAAGAATTTCTAGAAACAAAAGTCAGAGAAGGAAAGATGTACCTTTAGGGAGTCTCGGATAGTGCACTTTTTCATCGCATGAGGATAGAAGCTATCCTACTTTTGCATAAACAAGAAAAACACTTGGCCAATATAGTCATAAAACTCTCAAATATATCTAAGCATAGTAAATTAATGCTCACAGAATTGAGATATCAGGTGAAGATACATACAATATCTAATAGACCAAGAGACAAAAAAAAATCCTACAAATTCTCCCAATTTTTTTTAAAAAAAAAATAAAAAAGAAAAAAGAAAACAAACAAAATATGCAATATGGAAATGACATCATATGCAAAGGCAAGATCAAACCTGTGGATGCTCGATGATGCCAATTCAGAAAAACAGTCGTTCGACTTGCTTTTTCTGTCTTCCCCAAAAAAATTCCTGCAAAGTTCTCTCAAGAGACATAGGGGGCAAACACAACTGGTTCCTAGATTGCATATAAAGATGTATCAAGTTAAGATAAGCAATCAAACCTGATGCCATAGGATTAGGAACCAAATCCTAGGCATAAACACCCGAATTTGCTATGTGCGTCGGTTCCCCCTCATGGGGTGACTGTCCTTCTCGACCCAAGCCTTCCTTCCAGTGGGTGGTTGATGGCAGGACTGCATCATCTACTCCATCATGTTCTGCATCCAGATAGGAGGCTCACTGGAGTATTGCTCTTCTTTCATCTTCTAAGCCCTTCTAAACTGCTTGGGTTTGCTCTTGTAGGTGCCACTGCGATTGGCTGGTAGAAACCGTTGCTAAGGCCGCTGATGCTGAGGAGCATGAGATCAAGGGGCTTGATACTGATGCCTTGGTGCTTGTCCCCATGGTGCTTGGTAAGACCCCTGATGCCATGGAGTTTGATGCTGGACTACAGGTCTAGTGCCATAATGAGCTTGTTTGGGCACTTCTTTCTTGGCTTTGGCCTTTTGTGCTTTCAGGAGGGAGCACTGAGGGCGAACATGCCCACTGAGACCGCAGTGATGGCAAATGGGAGGTCTTCTGATGGAATGAGGCTCCTAACTGCCTGGAACATCATCGTTGACCTTTTCCTTCTTTTTATTTTCAACAGTGGGAGGAGGCTCTGGGACTGTAGGTTTCACAAACACAGTCTTTGAGGAAGAAGGAACATCAGAAGAGGGAGCTACATACCCGAGGCCAGTCTTGTCATTTGGGCTCTTCTGGATAGACATCATACGAGTCAATTTCTCATTAGTGACTCTCTCTAGCTGGAGCTGCGTCTCTAGTAGCTTTTCCTCGAGCTCTTGTACTTTGAGCAGCAATGAACTCTTCTCGGTCTGCAAACTATTCAGATCATTAAGGTGCTGCTTTCGGCCTTCCCTCAGCTTCTCATACTCTATGTAGAGTGTCTTGTAGGCCTCCTTGAGCTCTTCCTCATTATCGCTATGCTCCGAGTAATACGAGTCTTCTTCTTCAACATGTGGGGCTACAAAGGCCAGAAAGTTTTCAGACTCTGGAGCTTCTTCTTCTGACTCATCACTGAGAGTCACATTGTATGCCTTCCCCTTGCCCTTTTTAAGATTCCCGCAATTGGCCCGGATATGCCCAAAGTCTGAATATTCAAAACATCGGGGTCCTCTGGGATCTTTCTTATCTTCTTCCTCTGGTTCAGCTTCTCTGGGAGATTTCTTTCCTCTTTCAGAAAACTTCTTCTTGAACCGATCATCTTTTATCAGTCTTCTGAAATTTTTGGCTAACATAGCCACAGCCTTTTCTTCATTCTCAGAGTCATCTTCAGATGATGCTTCTACCTTCTTCTTGGAAGCCTTTAGAGCAATAGTCTTCAACTTCTTGACCGGGGGCAGAGACAGCTCATATGTTTGAAGAGATTCCACCAGCTCTTCAATCTTCATCTCCTCAAGATCCTTGCTTTCTTCAATGGTGGTCACCTTGATTCTGAAACACTCAGGCAAAGATCTTAGAATCTTTTGGATGAGTTTTACATCCGAGATAGGTTTCCCAAGACTCACCATGGAGTTCTTCAGGTCACTCATCTTGGAGTAAAACTCTCCAAAGGTCTCTTCTTCCAACATCTTAATTTCTTCAAATCTTGAAATCAACATTTGAAGTTTGACAGATTTAACAAGTTTCGTGCCTTCATATGTTGTTTCCAAGATTAGCCATGCTTCTTTGGCTGATTTGCAGTTTGAAATTTTGGCGAATTCAGAAGGAGAAAGTGCTTGGCATAGAGCATGGATGGCTTTATCATTGGAAAGTCGAGCATTTTTCAGAGGGGCTGTCTCGAGGGTTGTATCCTCTGGTTTAGTCGAACCAGTTTCAACAATATTCGAACAGTCAATAGATTTTAAAAAGAACCGCATCCAAGCTTTCCAATAGCCATAGTTCGTACCATCGAAGGTAGGAATAGAATTAAGAGTTTGAGACATAGTAGCAAATAGAAGTCAAAAAATAAATGACACTCAAGAATTTAATCTTCTCAGAGTGTACCAAGCTCTGATACCAATTGAAAATCGAAATTGACTTCTAAAATAAGACAAGTGTGTGTAAAGTGTGCAACAAAAATAACAATACGGAAAGTAAACAACACACAGATTTTTGTTGACGAAGTGGAAACTCAATCAAGAGAAAAACCACTCTGGGGCAGCCAAACCCAGGAATTCCACTATTCAGAAGACAAAGCGAGATACAAGATAGTAACACTCACATTAACCCGATGTAGTGGTCGTACCTTGCTCTCTGACGTGTAACCCAACACGAATGCTTCCCAACCAGGTCTCCTACCTGAATGTGTCTTTGATGGAATCCTTTACCTTAGGGCTAACTCCTAAGATAGACTTCAGATGTAGCGTAGCACACTTGTGACGGCTTCAGACAGATCTTGAACTTCTCTGAGCTCTTGTGGAATTCAATATCGAATTCTTGCAGTTCTCAATGCCCAGGGGCTTCTATTTATAGGCTTAGGTGCAGAATGGGCGACTGCTGTAATATGTACGGATGTCGTCCGGACGGTGAACCTGAGCCATCTGGACGGACAACTATGCGACAGGATTTTCTGAAAATTTTGCTGAAAATCTTTCCTGTTTGAGAGCCCTGTCCGGACGGTCGAACGTCCGCTGCAAGTAATTTCCATATAAGGCTTCACGCATCCGGACCATGGGGGATGACCGTTCGGATGGCTGAACTTCAATACGCAATTTCCATATCAGTTATGCGCGCGTCCGGACCATGAAGGGCAGGCGTCCAGACGGTTGAAGTCGAATCGGCAATTTCCATATTAGTTGCACGCACGTCCGGACCAAGGCTGACTGACGTCCGGACCGTGATATTTGAATTGCGATTCTTGGCTTATGGAGACACGCGTCCGGACGGGATACCAACATCGTCTGGACGGATGTATCGATCTTCCCTTATTCTGAACTTGGAAAGAATCTGAAGCTGGTCGATCACTGAAGGTCGTCCGGATGGGCTGCTGAGACGTCCGGACGTATGCAAGCTGGTACAGAAGCTTCTCGATAAAGTATAGGGTCCGGACGGTATGGTACGTCGTCCTGATGGCTGGAACGGTTGACAAATGGGCGTCCGGACGGGATGGCTCGATCGTTCAGACGGTTGACAGGGAACTTGAATTCTTCTGACTTGCAGGCAGAATCTTCTGACATCACTCTGAATAGTGGAATCCCTGTTTACAACATCTTTTACAAACTAGTGTTTTTTGTCCATACACAGAATGAGGCCAATAAAACTAACACTCGGGAACTGGCCAAGGCATCCAGAGTTGTCATTCAAGAACCAGTAAGGAGGCCAACAAGAGTGGTCGTACCAACAGTGGAGAAGGGTCTACAGCGAATGGAAGCTAAAAACAAAGGGAAAAAAACCAATATGGTAGCCTTGATGGGTTTTTGGAAACTGTTGTTGGAAATATGATAGTCAACAGTTTTTTGATGTTGTAGTGGGAAATATGGACTATGTTGGTTTGTAGTTGGAAACAATTTGTTTTGTTGTTGTTGGAAACAACTTGTTTGGGGGTGAAGGGAAATATGCAGGAACAATGCTATGTTTTCTGATTTGTTGTTGTTGGAAACTATTTGTTCAGGTTTAGGTTTGTAGTTGGAAACAATTTGGTTTGTTGTTGATAGGAACAGTTTGATGATGTTGTTCTGGGAAATATGGACTATGTTGGTTTGTAGTTGGAAACAATTTGTTTTGTTGTTATTGGAAACAACTTGTTTAGGTTTGAAGGGAAATATGCAAAATGACAAAATGCTATGTTGATGATGCCAAAATGCTATGTTGTACTAGAAACTATTTGTTCAAGTTTCGTATGTTGGAAGTATAGGTCAGTATTTTAGCATATGTACAAGGAATAATGAATCAAATTGGGGTTGTCAAAATGCTATGTTGATGATACCAAATTTCATGCCAGAAAATTATACAGATTTTTTACATTTTCCCCCCATAAACTAACTATAACTCTCAAAATGCCACCATGAACTGACCTCCCTGACCAAAATAGGGCGTTGAACTACCATATGCTACAAACCAAACTCAAGTTAATGAATAGAGGGAGACAAACATTACAAGTACACTACACATTACAAAGTTTACCAATACACTAGTTACAAGGTTTCAAAGTTACAAATACACTAATCATTACAAATATACTAGTCATTACAATTTTTCAAGGTAGCCGTTTGTAGGACATATGTCTTTTACTTACACCATAAAAGTTGCCCCAAAACACAGCTAAGAAGACAACAAAAAATACCCAAGAAAATGCTAAAAGTCAGCTATTTGTCTTCGAAATTTTCACTTGCATGTCATATCGAATTGCTTCGATCCCTAGCTTGGCCTTCAATTCTATAACTTGTTCAGCGTAGCATCCCCGTGTTGCACACGAGCCAACGCTCGTCTAGTGTTGTGTGTTTTAATGAGTACTCGCAAGCGCACGAATTGTTTGCAATATAGTGTGTGCAAGTGCGAGGTTGAATCCACAGGGAAATGGTCAAATATTGGTGTCTTGTTTAATCAACTTCATTTTAACCTAGTTCCAAAGGTTTGAGGATTGATTCAAGAGTAAAAGACTAAACAAAAGAGATGAAATGAAATGTGCAAATTAAAAGGAACTAAGACTAAGGAATCCACCAAACCAAATCCAACAATTCACACTTCTTGGTTTCTACTTGAACACCAAAAGAACATTAAGCTTAGGGTGTCATTCAAGTTTCTCAACCACATACTCTAGAACCATTAAATGAATCCAACTCAAAGATAAATCACAAAGAGTACCCATTTGAAATTAAATCATCCAATGTATCCATCCAATGAATAAATCACAATGGATATCATCATTCAAACCGATAAAACAATGTATCCATCGGTTGAAACACATTAAATTTCCTATATCTACCAACAACCACATTCATTGCAAAAGATAAAGCATTTAAATGAATGGAACTTGAAAAACAAATATGATATATCATCAAATGTGCAAGTATTATAACAAGAGTGTGAGTGTCATCAATGGAAAGGTTTCATCCTCAACCTTAGTTGAGGTTACTAGCCTTCCATGACTAAGAACACCACAAGAAAATGAAGAACAACCATGGAAATAAAAGGAAAGCTTTACAAAAAGAAAGTGTCTAAGAACAAAAGCTACTGGAATACACTACAAAATGCACGAAATTAAACCTATCTACTGTTCTCTGAACTCTCTCTACAAGGAGGTATGGCTATAGCTTTTATAGAGGGAAATTAGGGCTAGAAACCCATGTAAAATGACTCCTCTAACCCCCTCTAGGGTTCCTCTCTTGCTAGAGACAACCAAGGTCATGCAACTAGCGTATTCTGCTGCAAAAATCAGAGGGAGAACTGCTTTTTGTCATGGAGAAGCTCCTGATTGGGTGTTCTGGCGTGCTTCTGCAAAAGTAAGTTCTGGGAAATTTCGATCGATCGACTTTTCTTCGATCGATCGACTTCGGGCAAAATTTGATCGATCGACTTTTAAGTTCGATCGATCGAGTTCTTCAGAACTTCCGAATTTTCCAAGCAATTCCACATGAATTTTGCCATTCCTCACTTATTAACCTACAAAACTTAAAAACACAAAAACTAACCAAAGCATCAGAAAATAACAAGGCTAAAGGTCTAACTTATGTAAATCAAGGGCTCCAAATAGACAATATTTGGCACTCATTAAATACCCCCAAACTTACATTTTGCTAGTCCCTTAGCAAAAACAAAAACAAAATGGAAAACAAAATCAAAGCATGAAACATAAGTCCTCTTTCGTGGGAGAAACGATTGCATTTAGCATATGCAACAAGCCTTTTAAACCCCTAGGACTCCCTAGTGGACGAGTGAAGTCTCGTGAGGGTTTGTCAGAAATGATACCCACAAACATTGAAGTACTGAATTATTAATTGAGCAAAAATCATCATTCAAATACATGGTTCACACATCATGAGTATATTTAACAAAATGAATATCATATTATCATGTTATCAAAAATCGATCAACTCATAGATGGAAAATTGAGACAACACATGTTCAAAAGTGTAAGGTGTGAATAACATAGAGTCATGGGGTTTCGATTTTCCTCAAAGCACATATATCCAAAAATTCGCAAGACATCCATCAAATAAACAAGGCTTATCTTACGTTTATTATTGTTTATTTATTATTTTTGTGTCGGCTGTGCAATGCTTGACTCCATTAAGCTTTCTAATTAACCCATGTAACGAGTGTTGGGCCAGTGACTCCCAAACCAGATGGTTTTGGGACACTAGATGTAAAAATATCCCTAAGGGCATAATTACTCAAGTTAAAAAGGCTACGAAGTCAAACTAGTCAAACAATCATCCAAGTTGAAATTCTCATCTTTTTACGCGAACACCCAATGCTTAATGAGGCAAGGGGCCCGGTTACTCAATGAGTAGTCAAATTGGTGATATTATTCTAAGCAGAATTTTATTTTTTTTTATTTTTTTATTTTTTTTATTTTTTATTTTATATATATATATATATATATATATATAACAATGAGGCAAGGTTTCATCAACAAGTCATCCTACAAATCTCAAGATATATTATTTTTAATTTAAATCTCATACCCCACAGAAACAATGCTAATGTGCTTGTGATAAACAATTTAAACATGTCAAGTCTCTCTAATCCAAAGATGAGTCAAAAGATCTCAGATTTTAATGATATGCAACATTCAAAATGTTAAACAAACCAATGAGATGCAAACCATAGTAAGATGTAACCATGCTCAACTAACAATAAGGTATATATATTAACAAGTATTAACAAAGCAAACATAAAATGAAAACAGACAGAAATGTCTACCCCACCCCCAAACTAGAATAACACATTGTCCCCAATGTGGCTAGAGATACAATACCGAAATGGTGATGCAAGTTGGGCACACTGCAAGAGAAGCGCTCCCCCAAACTTGAACGGCAGACACTGTCCTGAAAATCACAACTAAAACACAAGAAATAAAATCAAATGATGAGGAAAAATGATGAGGGTTGCCTCCCACAAGCGCTAAGTTTTCAGTCTTCAGCCAGACTTTCCATCCTGACGACAATCACTCTGAGTAACTCGGATCCTCTAAAAGGGTCGTCTCAACCTCCGAGCTTTGTAACTCCAAAAATGGCTTCAGTCATTGCCCGTTCACCTTGAACGTGCTGCCTTTTTTTGGATCCTCAATCTCAATAGCCCCATAAGAAAACACTGATCGAACTATGAAAGGGCCTGTCCATCGAGATCGGAGCTTCCCTAGAAACAGATGCAGACGTGAATTGTAAAGAAGGACTTTCTGACCGGGCTCAAAGAATCGCCTCAATATGTTCTGGTTGTGAACCTTCTTCATCCGTGCTTTGTACATCCTAGCACAATCATAAGCATCGTTCCTCAGCTCTTCCAATTCATTGAGTTGGAGCTTCCTCTATGAGCCAGCCTTTGTGAGATCGAAATTCAGCTACTTAATGGCCCAGTAGGCTCTGTGCTCCAACTCCACAGGCAGATGGCATGCTTTCCCGTACACGATACGGTAAGGTGACATGCCAATCGGTTTCTTGAAAGCTGTCCGGTATGCCCATAATGCATCGTTCAACCGGAGAGAACAATCTTTCCTTGACGGGTTTACCGTCTTCTCTAAAATCCTTTTGATCTCTCTGTTGGAAACCTCCACTTGTTCACTCGTCTGAGGGTGATAGGGAGTGGCAACCTTGTGCGTGATGCAATATTTCTTCATCAGCTGCTCGAAGACTCGGTTGCAGAAATGCTTTCCACCATCACTAATAATTGCTCGAGGAGTACCAAAACGAGCAAATATAATGTCTTTTAAAAACTGAACCACAACTCTGTGGTCATTGGTCTTGAAGGCAACCGGCTTCACCCATTTGGACACGTAGTCCACTGCAACCAGAATGTACAGATAGTCGAAGGAGAGTGGGAAAGGTCCCATGAAATCGATGCCCCACACATTAAATGTCCTATATCTACCAACAACCACATTCATTGAAAAAGATAAAGCATTTAAATGAATGGAACTTGAATAACAAATATGATATATCATCAAATGTGCAAGTATTATAACAAGAGTGTGAGTGTCATCAATGGAAAGGTTTCATCCTCAACCTTAGTTGAGGTTACTAGCCTTCCATGACTAAGAACACCACAAGAAAATGAAGAACAATCATGGAAATAAAAGGAAAGCTTTACAAAAAGAAAGTGTCTAAGAACAAAAGCTACTGGAATACACTACAAAATGCACGAAATTAAACCTATCTAGTGTTCTCTGAACTCTCTCAACAAGGAGGTATGGCTATGGCTTTTATAGAGGGAAATTAGGGCTAGAAACCCATGTAAAATGACTCCTCTAACCCCCTCTAGGGTTCCTCTCTTACTAGAGACAACCAAGGTCATGCAACCAGCGTATTCTCCTGCGAAAATCAGAGGGAGAACTGCTTTTTGTCATGGAGAAGCTCCTGATTGGGTGTTCTGGCGCGCTTCTGCAAAAGTAAGTTCTGGGAAATTTCGATCGCTCGACTTTTATTCGATCGATCGACTTCGGGCAAAATTCGATCGATCGACTTTTAAGTTCGATCGATCGAGTTCTTCAGAACTTCCGAATTTTCCAAGCAATTCCACATGAATTTTGCCATTCCTCACTTATTAACCTACAAAACATAAAAACACAAAAACTAACCAAAGCATCAGAAAATAACAAGGCTAAAGGTCTAACTTATGTAAATCAAGGGGTCCTAATAGACAATATTTGGCACTCATCATCTAGCATGTTCACACATTTTAGAATCTTTCCATTGGAAGAATTCGCAAGATCGACCAACCTATTCAAATTAGAGGTCATATAAACAAGGTTAGTTTTTCAATGTTAAAAGAAGTTCAATGGAAGGCCAAGTATAATTAAGAGTTGGTACCTCTTTACTAACATAATTATATTATATTAATGTGGAAACAAGCATACAATGCAATTATGATACATATAGACATGATGTACATATTAATCTGGCTCTTTTGCAAATTAAGCATGATCATATCTATAAATTAAAAAAATGGAAATCTGACATACATGACTAAGCTCACTGACCTCTTCTCTTTCAATTTGTTAAGATACAGTACATGGAAATCACAAAAAGTGGTGCTTTCAACTTCCTTATCATTTAACCAAACCAAAAACAACATATTTCCTCCATAACATGAAATATTTGTCCCTTACCCTTTTCCTTTTTTTATAAATGCGTAAGGTGAACTAAATTGTCTCAGGTGGAGGGGGAAGGTCAGGGTAGGGGTTGAACAGAAAACTTACCTATGTGCTTAATACATAATGCTACTGAAATTATTTACAATGCCAAATAGTAGTTTTATTATTGCTAAGGTCCTCAGCAAATGACGAGAAGAAAAATATTAATGCTCTGATTTCATGAATTATCTAAGAGGTATTTATCATGCAATCATTGTCCGAACACAACTAAATATAACTAATACCTGATTTCAGGATAATTTAACCAAAAACCACTTGGGAAAAAGAAAAAAAAAAAAAAAAAAACGACCCATTGTCCAAAAACTCCAATTACCCATTGTCCGAAAACAATAACCCCAAAACAGTTCGAGTAAAAAAAAAACGCCTCATTGTCCATAAACTTCAGCTACCCTTCGCCCAAAAACAAGAAACCAAGAAACCAAAAAAAAAAAAAAAAAAAAAAAAACCCTAAGACAATAATCCAAATCTAAGATCTAACTTTCAAACCCTAAAAAAATTACCCATTATCTACAAAATATAAGAGAAGAAGTAGCAGAAGAAGAGGTACTACCCATTATTTACAGATCCATTAAAAAAAAAATCTTACCTCATAGTTCACACAACCGTAGAACAAGCGGCCGGAATTTTCATCAATGAGGGAAGTCTTCAGAGGTGCAGGTACTCCACACCGGCAGATGGGCTCCCCGGATGTTGCTTCGCTCTTCCATGAACAAGACATTGAAGCTCTTCAAGGTCGACTCCTTCAGCGGGCTGCTGCTTTGAAGTTGAAGTGGGAGACTGCGAAAACAACGTGAAAGAAGCTTCTATTTCTTTCCTTTTGAATTGTTTTGTTTTTCTTTTTTCATTTTTTTTTTCATAAACTTTAATCAACTGTACCGGAGGGCAATTTCGGAATAAAAATGGGCTAGACAGCACGTGACCCGTTGACCGTCGCACATAACGGGTCTGACTGACGGAAGGAGGCAAAAGATGTAAAATTGATAGTTGGATGCTCTATTTTGGTCGAAGTGATAATTCGTGGGGGCAAAATGACATAGACTGGTAGTTCATAGGGGGAAAAGATAATTACCCCAATAAATAAATAACTAAATAACAAAACAATCAAAAGTTATGATCACCCTTCGGGTGGCATCTTGAGATTTGTCACTGTTCTAGTTCTAACTTCTAAATGATAGGCATGAAATCAACAATCCAATTCTCTTCCTTGGTCCATGCCTATAAAGTTTTATGCTGCTGCCCAATTATCTTAAACAACAAGCCTTTGAAAATGATAACTATCTAGAGTAATATTATTTAGTAGATTTTTATACAACTTGATGCAACATTTTAAAAGAGAAATAAAAAATTAAGGGCTTCTTTTTACTGCTATGTTGTCCAAGTCATATGATAGTTACATAGTACTCTACTAAATAGTAAAAGAGATGTACAAGAGAATAATGTGTAACATATCTCTGACTCAATTATCTAATGTATGTGGCCAAAAAAATAAAAAAAAATAAAAAATTATCTAATGTATGTATGCCTAGGAGGAGCAGTAAGGAATCATTACTAAAAAGGATAAAGAATTTAAATTCCCTTAATTAAAATTTGGGTTAAATGCATTAATATATGTGTTTGTGTTTTAATAACTTTTTTTTTCCACCTAGGTTTTATTTTAATATCATCGGTGGTACCTCCTTATGAGCAAATACGGAAATAATACCTTTGTCCATCTTCCTTCAATAAAACTAACAGAATTTTATGTTAAACTAATCAAAACTTGCTACATGTCATATGCCTCATCAAAAAATTAAGGGTTAAATACATTTTTGTATCTTGAGTTTTAACAACTTTATTTTTTCTCCCTTCGGTTTCACTTTCGATCACAGCCTCATGTGGTACCTCGTTTATGGGCATATACCCAAATAGTACCACCATCCATCTGTCCTCAAGAAAACCAATAGAATTTCACGTCAAACCAATCAAAACTTGACAAGTGTCATTAACCATATTAAAATAATAATAAAAAAAATTTACAAAACTTAAAAAACTTAAATGTAAAAATCAAGAAAAAAATAACTAAAAAAAAAAAAAAAAAAAAACCAAGGCACCCCCAAGGGGCTAAACTTGCCTAAGGGGTGGCCGAAACAACCTTCAGGCCATGACACATGTCAAGTTTTGATTGGTTTGATGTGGAATTTCTTTAGTTTTCTTGACATCAGATTGACATAGGGTACTATTTGGGTATATGCCTATAAGTGAGGTACCACAGGTGATCAAAAGTAAACCGAGGGAGAAAAAAAAAATGAAGTTGTTAAAACCAGGGGGCAAAAAAGTACTTAACCCAAAAATTAAATAAAATAAAATAATTAAACAATTAAAAAAATTAAAAATTGATGAAGGGGTGGGTCAAACCACCCCTTTAGGCCAATAGGGGATGGCCGAGACCACCCCCAAGGCCCTTTGCGCCACCTCGTTTGGGTTGGGGAGTGGTTACGATTACCCCCTATGGCCAGTCTGGGGTAGCCGAAAGGCCAAAAAGAAAAATAATAATAAAATAAGGGTATGGCTAGTTGAGCCAGTCTCTTGGCCTGGAGGGGTTTCGGCCATAACCATTTTGGTATTTAGGGGTGGCCAGCCACCCCCATTGGCTCCAAGGGTTGGCTTGAGCCACCCTGTCTTCAATTTTTTTTTTAATTAGTTTTAAATATTTCATATTTTTCTCATTTTAAATTTTGATTTTTTTTTTTTAAAAAAAATTTGTCTATTTTTTTTTATTTTTATGAGGCATATGATACGTGGCAAGTTTTGATTTGTTTAACCTGAAATTTTGTTAGTTTTATTGACAGAAGATAGACGGAGGTACTATCTCCGTATTTACCCATAAGCGAAGTACTAAAATCCAGTGACTAACAAATAATTTAACCCTAAAATTTTAGACTAAGATTCTTGTCCAACAAGAAACCAAAATTTCAAGTAATTTGAAAATTGTTCTAAAAAAATGCTAATTTCAGATCACAAGTTGTAACAACAAACGAGCTAATGGTTTCAAGTTTGACATATATTACAAATCAAAGGTTAGGCGGGATTTGATGTTTTTTTTTTCTTTTTTCTTTTTTTCCAATACGGGAAAAGAGGATGCTGGGACTTGATGTACTTGTTGACATATTTGGTAGATTTCACATGAGATAGGCCACAATAGGCCTAAGCCCAGCTTCAAAATACCTTTAGGGCTCATTACTATTGAGTATTGATTCCAGCAATATAGGCCGTTTAGACAATGTGTTAGGAGTAGCCTGGGCCACCCAGAAGAGAACATTATTTACTCTTGAGTACTTTTTAGGCCCTAAATATTCTCTTCTCTGAAACACCTACATAATAATTGCTCGCGGGTTGGCGCTCCCACCCTAACCCTATTGTTGCCAATTCATAGCGTTTTAGACTACTGACTCCTCTCTTGCTCTTGCATTAAAACCTCAAACACACGTTACAACTTGCGTTAATAGTACTTTAGCTAATTGTAGGGGAGGACCATTCAGTTGCGTTGAAAAAAATTTACAAGCAACATTAAAACATGGCAAACAAATTCAAGCCATAATTTCAAAATCTCGATTATGACAGCAATCTAAATTACTTATGAATTTTAGGGCGTGATGTGAGGAATTCCTATATGATTTTATCTAGTAGTGGAGACTTTTTGTAATCAGAGTTCGTTCTTTTTCGTCGACGGATCTTGATCGGTTTTCAATAATGCCTCCCCATTAACAATTTTCTCTGTGGTTGTTATAGTTTTCAAGCAGAGGTTTAGGAAAGTTTGAGAAACTTTTTGAGGTTTGTGTCCCTTGACTTGTTTCAGATACTATTTTTTATGGCCCTTACAGAGGACCGGGTCGTTTATAGTCTCTATGAGTTCATTTATGGACCCATTTCCTTTTTATTGTTCTTGTTTAGATACTGTTAGGAGCACACTCTCTCTTAATTTTTTGTTTAATGTAACCCTTTTTCTCATTGATTAGAAAAAAGAAAAAAGAAAAAAGAAAAATATTTTCATCATCAAGCTATGCATTTCCAAGTCAACACGCGCATTTAAACTTTGAAGTCCCTTCTCTTAATTACAATGAAGGAAAAAAAGAAAAAGAAAAAATCAAGTCCTTTCTAATAACCTTAACATAGGTTTTTAGAAAAGAGTTTTTACCATCATATCATTCTACTACAAGATCGAGTACATTATACGTTGCCTATCTTCCTCTGCTTTTCAGCGGAAACTGGGCAAGTGGACTATTATCGTGTGGATGGGAAAATATCTTCATCCTTTCCTCAAGAAATTAGGCTTCTTAATTAATTTTTCAAGAAATTTGCGCAATTCTTAACCTTTTTTTAACTGTTAAGCAAGCAGTTTCATTTGTAGCCTATTGGAGATTTCTAATGCATGCGTTATATTTAAAAAAACATATGCGACATGTGTTTCTCTCTCAGAGAAATGCTTGGTTGTACACTTCCCCATCCTACTCCTATCCTACTCTTGTTTACGTCGACCAATAATATTGTTAAAAAAATCAGGGTCCCACTACACTTTCTCTACTATCTCTCATATTATTGGTTCAGATAAACAATAGTGGGATAGAAGTGGGATGAGAGTGTACAACCAAGCATTTCTCTTCTCTCTCAAGAAACTAACATCCAAAGTCCGAACAAGGAACAATAATGATGATTAATTAGCATATGGAGTGATATAAATCGCTACCATATGACACTCATGCAACTTTTACATGAAAAATAGTTAGGCAATTCAAGTCTGCCACATGTCAACATCTAGGGTGATGCATGAGTAAACTATAGCTTACATCAGATTTGTTAAGGTTTATGTCCTAAAAGTCCAATTACACTATATGACATTTTAATTCTAATTAAATAATGTTGTTTGATGAGTGCCAAATATTGTGTATTTGGACCCCTTGATTTACATTAGTTAGACTTTTAGCCTTGTTATTTTTTGATGTTTTGGTTAGTTTTTGTGTTTTTTATGTTTTGTAGGTCAATAAGTGAGAAATGAAAAAATTCATGTGGAATTGCTTGGAAAATTCGGAAATTCTGAAGAACTCAATCGATCGAACTTAAATTCGATCGATCAAATTTTGCCCGAAGTCAATCGATCGAATATTAATCGATCGATCGAAATTTCCCAGAACTTACTTTTGCAGAAGTCCCCCAGAACACCCAATCAGGAGCTTCTCCATGACAAAAAGCAGTTCTTTATCTAATTTTCGCAGCAGAACACGCTGGTTTCGTGTTCTTGGTTGTCTCTAGCAAGAGAGGAACCCTAGAGAGAGCTAGAGGAGTCATTTTACATGGGTTTCTAGCCCTAATTTCCTTCTATAAAAGCCATAGCTATGCCTCCTTGTTGGAGAGTCCAGAGAACAGTAGACAGGTTTAATTTCGTGCATTTTGTAGTGTATTCCAGTAGCTTTTGTTCTTAGACACTTTCTCTTTGTAAAGCTTTCCTTTTATTTCCATGGTTGTTCTTCATTTTCTTGTGGTGTTCTTAGTCATGGAAGGCTAGTAACCTCAACTAAGGTTGAGGATGAAACCTTTCCATTGATGACACTCACACTCTTGTTATACTACTTGCACATTTGATGATATATCATATTTGTTGTTCAAGTTCCATTCATTTAAATGCTTTATCTTTTGCAATGAATGTGGTTGTTAGTAGATATAGGACATTTAATGTGTTTCAACCGATGGATACATTGTTTTATCAATTTGAATGATGATATCCATTGTGATTTGTTCATTGAATGGATACATTGGATGATTTGATTTCAAATGGGTACTCTTTGTGATTTATCTTTGAGTTGGATTCATTTAATGGTTCTAGAGTTTGTGGTTAAGACACCTGAATGACATCCAAAGCTTAATGTTCTTTGGGTGTTCAAGTGGAAACCAAGAGTGTGAGTTGTTGGATTTGGTTTGGTAGATTCCTTAGCCTTAGTTCCTTTTAATTTGCATATTTCATTCCATCTATTTTATTTAGTCTTTTGCTCTTGAATCAATCCTCAAACCTTTGAAACTAGGTTAAAATGAGGTTGATTAAACAAGACACCAACATTTGACCATTTCCCTGTGGATTCGACCTCGCACTTGCACACACACTATTGCAAACGATTCGTGCGCTTGCGAGTACTCATTAAAACACACATCATTGTTTATTTGCTGATTTATTTCAAAAATATTAGGCATATATAACTGTTTACAAGTATGCATTTAACTATTGATATTTGTTATATACATGTAAAATCCATAAGTTGCATTGAATATGGTTTAAGGTATCTTAATGAGATGAACACACAAATGATATTAAACCATAAACATTGTAACTGTTAGAGAAAGTAACCGAATGCATAAAACGAAATGCTTCTAAGGCGCGTTATAACGTCGCTTTCCTTAAGAAATTATTTGTCCCCACCAAAAAGGTATGCAAAGGGTTACAACAAATATTTCTTCAGAATACAATGGAGCCCAAAATCTTGTGTTTGTTTAATTGCGTTTTGCACCAACGAAAATTAAACCGAAACACTTTCAAATTTTTCTATTATAGCAAGAGACAGACAGAGACTTGTAATTTTAAAAAATACAGAAGGTATCAAAAAACGCACTTAAGATAAAAGAAATTTTGTTATCTTTTTTATTAATAACTAAACAGTAGTTATTTCTATATTTTGTTGATAGCTGGACAACAGTTATTTCTATATTATGTTGAACAACTGCTAATCCAACTATCCATAATTGCTTAGATCGCTCTGATGCTTTGTGCCAAATGCCAAGTGCGCCATTAAAGCGCCATACAGCCCACTACCACACGCGCGTGTGCGTCCGATGCTTCGCACCGTACTAGTGTATACACGTACGAGTATACACTCAAGCATTACTTTAAATGCTTAAAGTGTGTTGGGCCTTATAAATGCCAACTACACTTTCTCTTTTTCCCATGTGAGACTATTTTCATTTAATGCACTTTAACACATTCCTTTCAAAATATTCCCAAGACACAAAATAAATATATGTACATATTAATTTTGAAAATGCTATAACAATCCCCCACCATTTTCAAAATGAAAACACAACTTGACTATAATAGGAAAAAGCATGCATAAATGAAGGTGTCTTGAGGACTTGAACCTTTACTTAGTGATAATATGCAAGAACTAATCAGAATACAATGGTAGACAAGCTTTGAACCAGTTATCCTATTTGACTAGCCGAGCACATCTCACACATGCTTTTTCTTCTCTTTGGGTAGTTCTAGAAGCCGACACATGGATTGGCCTTGTGTCAATATCCTCGTTTCATGAGCGCTCTAGAGACAAAACCTTAGTCTCATAGAAGGCGGCACCACCTCCAACACTCATATATGTAGGCTTATCAGTAGTGCTTTGTAACTGATACACTTCAACATAAATCTGTTATAAGCCTATTAAGTGCAAAAACACAACCTCCATTGTAACATTACAGGTTCCAAGCACCGTAACCTTGAGATGACTTATTAGTTTAAAAACTAATACAATATGGGTGCTTGCGATCATAACATATAGTGTACTTTAGCTCATTGAACTCCTTAATAATTCAAGTGTTGAGTTGAGTTTCCACTATTGGTGATCTAAAGGCTTTAGCCCCATCTCCTTTGATGTTTTCCACACCAAATCCCTTGCAAGTCCTTTAGTCAACGGATCTCCCAAATTTTGAACAGATCTCACAAAATCAATTGTAATTACTCCATCAGTGAGTAATTGCCTTACATAACTATGCCTTAAACCAATATGCCTTGATTTGCCATTATAAATATGACTATAAGCCCGTGACAGTGTTGCTTGACTATCACATTGTAAAGAAACAAGAGGCATAGGTTTAGGCCACAAAGGAATTTCCATTAATAAATTCCTTAACCATTCCGCTTCTTTGCTACAAGAAGCCAATGCCACAAACTCTACAGCCATGGTAGAGTTTGTAATAAGGGTTTGTTTCTTAGAACTCCAGGAGAGAGCTCCTCCACCAAGGGTGAATATCCACCCATTGGTTGATTTGTGATCATCGTTATCCGTGATCCAACTAGCATTTGTATATCCTTCCAATACTGTAGGATACCTGCTGTACAAGATTTCATAATTAATGGTTTTCTTTAAATATTTAAGAATCCTTTCTATTATTTCTAATAATTCTAATACCAAGAATCGCATAAGCAGCGCCCAAATCTTTCTTGTCAAAATTAGAAGACAAAAAATTCTTAGTATTAACAATGCTATCATAATCAGTACCAAAAAATCAACATGTCATCAACATATAAACATATAATGGCTCCTTGATTTTTTATAAAAGTTACTATAAACACATTTATTAGAATCATGGATTTTAAAACCATTTGCAATCACAGCTTGATCAAATTTTTCATGCCATTGTTTAGGAGCTTGTTTAAGACCATAGAGAGATTTAACCAATTTAAAAACTTTACATTCTTGATTAGGCAAAACAAATCCTTCTCTTCGATGCATATAAATTTCTTCTTCAAGCTCACCATTTAGAAATGCAGTTTTAACATCCATTTGATGAATATCAAATTTATAAATAGATGCTAAAGCAAATAACGTTCTAATAGTAGCAATCTTAGCAACAGGAGCATAAGTATCAAAATAATTCAAACCTTCTTTTTGTTTAAATACTTTAGCAACGAACCTTGCTTTGAATTTTTCTATGGTTCCATCTACCTTTAATTTCCTTCTAAAAATCCATTTACAACCAATAGGAGTAGAACCAGGGTGTAAGCCTACTAAAATCCACGTGTTATTACCTATTATAGAATCCATTTCATCATTAATGGCTTCCTTCCAAAATGCAGAATCTTGAGACTTCATAGCCTCTTCAAATGTCAAAGGATCCGATTCTATATTAGGTGAGATCATCTTTTGTTTACAAGATGAATCTTTAGATCCTTCAACCACATATACAATGAAATCTGGTCCAAAAGAATTTTCTTTTCTCATTCTCTTGCTCCTTATTTCAGAAGGTTCACTTGGCTCACCATATTCATTGTTATTTCTTATAGGTTCCACCATCTTATCATTAATAGATGGAATTGATATGAAACTATGTTCATAAAATTCTGCATCTCTGGATTCTATCACAGTATTTACCTCAACAGAAAGATTAGGTTCTACAACTAAAAACGCATAAACCTTTACTATGTTGTGCATAACCCAAGAAAATGCACTCATTAGTTTTTTGTCCCAATTTCCTAATTTTTGGTTCAGGTAATAAGACAATAGCCCTACACGCCTACACCTTAAAATAACTAAGTTTGGGTTTTCTTTTCTTCCATAATTCATATGGAGTAATCTTGGATTTCTTTTGAGGTATTCTATTTAAAATATAACATGCAGAAAGTACAACTTCTCCCCAGAAACTTTTATTAAGTCCAAAATTACAAAGCAAGGCATTTACCATTTCAACTAAAGTTCTATTTTTCCTTTCTGCAACTCCATTTTGTTGTGGAGTATATGCAATGTATGTTTCATGAATAATACCTACAGATTTACAATATGAAGGAAAATAATATTCTCCTCCTCTATCGGATCTGAGGCATTTAATTCTAACATCACATTGATTTTCCACTTTTGTTTTGTAAACTTTAAAATTTTCCAGAACTTCATCTTTTGAAAACATAAGATAAACATAACAGTATTTTGAAAAATCATCAATGAATGTTACAAAATACTTTTTGCCTCCTCTTGTAGGATTACTATGCATATCACAAACATCACCATGTACAAGTTGTAACAAAATTGAAGATCAATCAATTTTTGGAAAAGGTTTTCTGGTAATCTTTGTTTGCATACAAATTCTACATTTATCAAACATATCATTTACAGATTTAGGAATCAAATTTAAAACAATCATATCATGCATTCTTCTAGTATTAACATGGCCCAATCTATTATGCCATGAATTCTGACCTCTCTTGGGCAAAGGAACAGTGGAAGATAGATGTTCCCGAGCTTGCGATCCGGGAATACATCTTCAACTGACCCGAAAAGACGAAGCCTTTTGGATCCCGTAACCCTGTTCTCATGGTTGAGACTTTGCTACTCTTAATCATTGGTTCAAGTTAAGCTGAAACTCCGTTCATGGTGAAGTCTCCGCTACTGTCAGTGGGCCACTCAGGCTGATCGATTCCGAGAAACACAAAATCGGCGCCTATGTCGACGCTCTCAAACAAACGAGTGGCAAAGCCACTGGAGGGAGGCATTTTTTTTTTCCTGACGAAGAAGGAGTTGTAGAGTTGACAAAGGGAGATATTTCCTCTGATGAAGAAGGAACAAAGCTGATTGACAAAATTCATCAAGGAAGAAGGTATATATTGGGGAAAATACAATAAATGCACCAGCCGATAACGCCTACCCAAGAATCGAAGCGACAACCCCGTTAATAGTTGTCATGCGTGCCCTAGAAGCTGAATCGATGCTCTTCAATCAGCCACCTTCAAAATTTTCGATGTGCCATTAAAGCGGGCCTTGATTCCCAAACCTGGGATACGAGGCGTGGCTCATCGTAATTACTTCGAGAAAGAAGACAAGTGTCAGACATGAACTACGAAAAATTCAAAATCAACGAAAATATTGGTAATTAATTATCTTACATGTAGAATTCAAATAAGAGAATTGGGGGTAATTGTTGGGGAAATTATTATTCCCCATGACCCGAGTGCGACAGAGCCGAGACTCCGGGACTATGCCTCAGGCCTAGTAGGTTTGACCGATCAGAGAAGGCCTGGTTGGATACGAAACTATAGCTGACATTTATGGCAATCTTGGATTCTATAAAGTCTAAGATTAACAGGGCGCTATCTCCCTTAATTAGGGAATAGCCCTGGAAGATCCAGACCCGGAAAATCAGTGATCCTAGATCCCCGAGAATCCGAAGATATGATCGCCGATCCCGAGAGATCGGCGAGTGACTCATGATGATCCCGGGAAATCCGAGATTCCCTAAATAACTTAAACGTGTCTTCGGCTCTATAAATATGCGGCTACTCCCAGGTATCAACTAGATTGAATTTCCATAAGATCGCTTACTGACTTAGGCATCGGAGTGGGATCGTTGGGACCCCTCGACTCAGTGTTTGTTATTTTTCAGATTATGAGGAACAAGGTGAATCAAAGATCAACACATCACCAAACTGGAAAACTGCATCAACAAGGTGTTTTTTTTTTAAACACAGAATTTTAAAAGCTAACTTACGATTTTAAATGCCAAATTGTGATTTGGCCAAACGCTTAACTGTGTTTTTAAAAATCATTTTTTCAAATCGCTATTTTTAAATTGCACTTTTTTTTTGAAATCGCAAACTCAAACTGACCCTAAATAGGCACATGTGAATTAGGTTAAAACAAATTAACAAGGCCAAGAAGCCACATTAACATGATTAGCCCTGAACTATTTATTTTTTGGTCCCTCTTCTATTACAATCGGGAGCAAATAGTACACTTAATTGCACTAACACATTCATCCCAAATGCTTTGACCTAAGGTTGTGTATTGTGCTTCTTTCACCAACCAAGCATCCTTGGCTCATATATTTGTATGGGCACAATGGAAAAAGTCCTTATCAGATGACATGAGTTTATCAATTTTCAATCTAGAACATAATATTCACAGTTTTTCCTTCTCTACACATAGCATGTTATCCTAATGATCTATGATACAACCTATAGGAATGTTAGCTTTGAGACCACTATTATTAATCAAGCTCACAAATCTTATGAGTTAATAAAATAAAATAAATAAACAAATAAATAAAAAGCTCACAAATCTTAGAAGATCGAGTTTCTTCATGAACCTCGAGCGATTCCACATTCAGTTTAATTGTACCAAACCCTAATTATATACACTCCTAAAGAGATTGAGGAATGATATAAATATATCTTCTACACATCTTATTTTTTAAATTCACCATTAGATTTGTGGGACCCACATTGAGTCCCACAAATTCAATAGTGGATTTGAAACTTAGTTGTATGATGTGTTAGAGATTATAAGACACATATAGTATAAAATTTTTAGAGGTACATTAAAGGGACACTTGTCAGTATTTTAAACTACCATTTGTCTCAATTTTAAGCTATTCTCTTAATGGTTTCTGCTTATTTATTTATTTTTTAGTGGAAAGGTTTCTGCTTTTATATACACACACACACACACATGATTGCTTAATATGATTTTATTTTTATATATTTATTTGTTTCCTTATTTGATTCCGACATTAATAAAATTTAACCTATTAATATTATGTTACCAAATAAATACTATTTGTTCTAGATTTTTAATATATTTTGATTTATGCTTAGGGCTGTAAATGAACCAGTCTGCCTGACAACCCGCTTGATACCTGCACGGTTAAGCTCGATCTGAAGTCAAGCTTGGCATTGTACAAAGCTGCTCATTACTATAGAAACCTGCTCGATTAGTAAGTGATACATACCCAACTCGTTCAATGGAACTTGACAGGGGCTCACGAGCTCGACCTGTTTTGCGCCCGACACACCCGGCTCATTTAAACCTCGTGAGCTCGGCTCGTTTAACACCCGACACGACCCGACTCTCCCAACCGGCTCGTTTGGGGCTCGAGATCCCCGACTCAAATTATGCTTAACTCGACCCATCCCACTTGCCCGGCTTGTTTAGGGCTCGAGGTCCTCAGCTGGAATAACGCTTTACCTGACCCGATCGCCTCGTCGTTAGCTTGATCATATATATATTTGTTAATTGTTACTTTGTATATATAATGGGTTATATAAATAATAGAGTAATAAAGATATAAGTTATAAGTTATAAGTACCAAGTATGTATATTTATATAGATTAGTTAATATTAATATCAATAATTCAATATTATTATACTTCATTACTTCTTATAAATTTATAGATAATCTCATATCATATGATATTAATTTTTAATATCGTAATGTCAAAGAAGTATATAGCATCATACGAATACAATCTGTAGTTTGTTGCTGTATGGATGAATGTATGCAAGTGTAACAAATAACAATGACATTGTGACTTATATAATATCAAATTGAGTGATTAGTATTTGGAGTAAGTTAATAACTTACTAAATATATACAGTTATACTAGATTAGATATCATAGAATATAAGTAATAAGAGACTTAGTGAATATGTAACTATATTGCTTGTTACTTGTTAGTGTATGACATTATATACAAATTATATAGTTTAATATTAGCATATATGATATTAACTAGTATTACTAGACTACTAGTTAGTATATTATATATACACTAACGTATAACGTATTAATGCTTTATAAATTGTTAAGTTTTAACTAACATTTGTTTTATTTATTTGAATCAATTAAGTTAATTTAACATTGTTAATGGCTTTATGTTAATGGTGTTAAGTATTGACTACTAGTCTACTATCTACTAACTTAAAAATGCTATATGTGTGTGTTATATATTACTATAAACATACAACATACTAAAACATTAACTAAGTTAATATAATTATATATTAAGTTACTAACTATTGAGGCTTATTAAGTTACTAAGTATAGTTTTTTACAAAAAAAATTTTTGGCAAGATGTTTCCAAGGCTTATTAAGTTAGCTTAATCATTATAACAAATTCACAATTCACAAACCACAAGCATGTAATTACAATTTTTAGATCATATCATTAGACACTTATAAACTATAGATCATATGAAATATTATTCGAATCAATGATGTGATTTTGTGAATATAATATAATCATATGATCCATAGGAATTATAGATCATATCATTATCATATATATGTATTATTACTAGATACGTAACAATGTGATTTATATATTTCCAAATTAAGTTATTAGTATAAATGTATAATAGTATTATAATTAACAATGTGCAATGTGTTTGTTTATAATTACAAATTAAATATAATTACAAATTAACTTATATACTAGTACTATTATAGTAAGTTACTAACATTAACTAACAACTACATCCACATTAAACCAAAACTTTAGTCTTTAACTAATAACTATATCATATGTCCTTTAAAAAAAAAAAAAAAAAAAAAAAAAACTACATCATATGTAGATAATATTGTATTTAAAAAAAAAAATTGTTAACAAAAAAACTACACTTATCACTTATGTTATGAAAATGAAAATTTTTTTTTATTAATATTATTAATTTATTAGACTAATATTTGTTTTTCTTTTCCCTATATATAAAAAAAAAAATGAAAACTAAAAGTCTAAAACTAAAAGTGGAAGACTAAAAAACCGAAGTGATTCTTAACAAAAAAACAAAAAAACAAAGAGAGGAAGATTCTGGAAGCCAAAAAAACGAAGAGGGAAATTTAGACGCACCGTCACGCACGCAGGGGATCATTTTGTTTTGAACTTATGCATCGTCTTGAAAACAACCTCACGTTGATAGCCCCATTAATTGTATTGTTCATTCACCATCACCAATGCTTGATCTAGACCATTCAAATGAATTGATTTTATCAAATAAGCAATCAAACAGTGATATAGGAGAAAATGCTTTTCAAAAAACCTTATAGTCACCCGACTCACTCGGTAAGAATTAATGGCAGATCAGGCGACCATTGAATGTCCTCATTCAATTTTCTCAACGACTCATTCCTCAAGTTTTTCCATTAGCTGTTGATGAACGATCAAGGAGAAAATCTAATGGCAAATATGCCGTTCTAGTCTTCTATTTTGTTCTGGGGAATTTTTGTTCTTCAATCTCGTTGACTTAAAACAAAAAAACAGTACAAGGCAATGATCCATCTACCATCCCATCCTGATCCCTCCAAAGGCTCCAAAGCCTCACAACTCGTAGCCAGAATCTCTAATTTTGTGATCTCCTACCGTCCTAAGTCCAAACTCCTACGCGTCGGCGTAGGCCATACCAATGGCAAAGGGAAACATGTCTATTGATTTGATGGATGTGCTACTCGAGTACTGGCCTTTGAGTGTTTTATTTTGGTTGTCCTTTCTTTCTTTAATCCTCCCATATAATAGATCATACATGCTCTTGCTCACAGTTTTGCGCTTGAGAGAGAAAATATTATGAACTCTAAAGCGTTTTGATACTTGAAGCCAACTACAACTACAAGCATACTATATACAACTTATGTATGTAACTTTGGTCTCAAATCTCAATATGGGATGATTTAATTTAATTTTTTTTTGTTTTTATTTAATTTTTTCAATTTTACTTAGATCTAATGTATGTATTTTTTTTTTTTTTTGACATTTTAGGTGGTGATAGAGAGTCAGAGACACCAGATCAACTTCCTTAACAACATATCCAAACCCTATTAGAACAATATCGAGTCAGAGGTTTTTTCAAAATTTGTAATATATTATGCTTTGTTTGGGTAATTGAGTTCTTGAAATATAAGCTCCCATGGTCTTTGTTAGTGAACATTCCATAATCTGTCATGGTCTTTGTTAGTTAAGATTCCATAATCTGCCACGCTCTTTGTTAGTTAGCATTATATAATTTGCCATGTTGTGTGAGGTTAGTTAACAGCCCTAGAATCTGCAATAGTCTTTGATAGTTAACATTCTATAATCTGCAATTTTGTTTTTTAGTTAACAAAACATTATTTGCCATGTTGTTTGAGGTTAGTTAATAGCCCTAGAATCTGCCATGTCCCATGTTCTTTGTTATCTAACATTCCATAATCTGTCATGTTTTTTAGTTATCTAACATCCATAATTTGTCATTTTATTTTTTAGTTTACAAAACATAATCTGCTAAGTTCTTTGTTATCTAACATTCTATAATCTGTCATTTTATCTTTTAGTTAACAAAAGCTACAAAATATAATCGTCCATATTAAACGTAGGTTAGTTAATAGCCCTAGACTATCTGCCATGCTCTTTGTTTGATAACATTCCATAATTTGCCATACTCTTTGTTAGTTAACAGCCCTAAACCCTAAAATTCTAAACCTTAATACCCTAAATCCTAAAAAACTCCAAAACCTTAAAACCCTAAATCCATAATCCATAATCCCTAATCCCTAAAACTCTAAAACCCTAAATCCTTAAATCTCTAATCCCTAAAACTCTAAAACCCTAAATCCCTAATTCATAAAACTCTAAAACCCTAAATCCCTAATCCCTAAAATTATAAAACCCTAAATCCTTAATCCCAAAAACTCTAAATCCCTATAATATAATCTAATCTTTGGTAGTTAACAACCCTGAAATCTGACATGATCTTTAGTTAACAGCCCTAGTTTTGTTAGTAAGTTAAAAATTTAATATAATTTAAACTTATAACAGTTATGGAGAACATAAGTCAACCTATGGAAGTCAATGAAGTTGACTTAGGTGATGATACAATTACTCGTTCCCTTTCCACCGGACTTGGTGGCAGTGGAAATACACCATATCACTAATGGACGATGCAGAACACGATTGAACGTGAATGTGAGTCCGGTCGGAAATAAACTTGCAAATACAACTGTTAGAAACCAGTTTTTTGCCCCAAACGAAACACAATCGTAATGCCCACGGCGTTTCTAATATTGGAAGATTGAGATATCAGAATTTAAGTTCTTTTCGGCTCCCCAAAATCTAATTCACAAATGTATGATGCAGAACGCGATTGAAAGTGAGTGGGAGACCGGTCGGAAATAAACTTGCAATTCAGATTACTAACGTACGATGCAGAACACCAGTGTGAGTTCAATCGGAAGAAACCTTGAACATACAACTTTTATCATCAATTTTTTTGGGTCAAACGGAATAAAGTCGGTACACCTCAGGTGTTTCTAATATTTTAAGAGCGAGAGATATGAGTTTGAAATCTTTTCGGTACACAAAAAATTCGAATTACTAACGTACGATGCAGAATGCCAGTGTAAGTCCGATCAGAAGAAACCTTGAACATACAACTTTTATCATCAATCTTTTTGGGTCAAATGGAATAGAATCGGGACATCATTGGTGTTTTTAATATTTTAAGAGAAAGAGATATGAGTTTGAAATCTTTTCACTACTCAAAAATTCGAATTACTAACGTACGATGCAAAACGTGAGTGTGAGTCCCAAGAGGAAGAAACCTTGAACATACAACTTTTATCATCGATTCTTTTGGATCAAACGGAATAGAAACGCTAAAAGCTCGGTGTTTCTAATATTTTAAGATCGAGAGATATGAGTTTGAAATCTTTTCAGTACACAAAAATTTGAATTACTAACGTACGATGCAGAACGCTAGGGTGAGTCCAATCGCAAGAAACCTTGAACATGATGTAATGTCCAAGAAAATATTTAATGGGTTTATTAGGTTTAAATAAAAGTAAGCATATTTGGTGTGGTAAAATAAAACAAAATGTTTTATTTTTATCCTATGGACTTGTAAATGGTAGCCAAGAAAATAAAATACAAGAGAATATTGTTAAAGTCCAGAAAAAAGAAAAAGAATTAGAAAATAAAAAGAAAATAGAAATTAAAAATAAAATAGAAATTAGAAAATAAAATAAAATAAGAAAAAGAAATAAAGTAAGAAAAAAAGGCAGTGCCTCTTCTTCTCATTTTTCTCTTAAGGATTTTTATAGAAAACCCTTGGTCTACGAAGATTCAACTGATCTTCAATCCACTTCGATAACGTGATCTATGAAGCCCGATCTACATTTCTACCGATTGGTTTAAGGTATTTTCGCAAACTTTTGGTCTTTAAGATTTTAGATTAAATCAAAAGATATGTAAGTTTGATTTTATGTGTTCTTAGGATTTGTTGTGAGGAGCTTGCTAAACACTCTCCAAGTGTTGATTTACATTTGGTGGATTTTGATGAGTTTTTCTCAAACCCTAACTTTTGGGTATTTAATTTTAATTGATTTTTTATGTAATTAACCCTTAGTAAATGCTATTGGGTTAATAATATTGTGTTTGGGGTAGTGTTTTTATAAATTATGATTTAAAGTTTAGAAACCTTAATTTGATGGATTAAATTAATTTTGGGTTTTTAAGTGACTAAAATTTAGATCTTTAAATTATGTTAATAAGTTGGTAATTATTGTAAAAAGATCAGTAAACGTAATTTTAGGGCTAATGTTATTTTAATACGGTAGTGTTTTATGTCAAAGGTCAATAAATATAATTTGTGGGTTAATATTATTGAGAAAATGTTAGTGAGAAATAATTTACAGATTAGTGAAATATAATTTGGGGCTAATATTTAATGTTATAGGTAATTAATCAAATGGTGGTTTTAATATCTAACCCTTACTAAATACTTTGGGTTAGTATTGTTTGAGTTTTAATTAGTGTCTAGGATTTATGGGTAGACGTTTGGAACCCTTAAAATATTATGAGTTTTCCAACAGTTTAGCCTTGAGCGATTCAATTAAGGTGTTAATTATTTAAAGTGCTAAATAATGCAATGTGTTATTCCACAGTGGCGCATTGCAAGGTGGTATCTAGGAGACCTAGTGCTTAAATCCGCGCAGCCAAGGTGAGTATTCTACTCACTGAGAAGTGTTATTTTCATATATGAGAAATTGCAAAATATATATTGTTTTACAAACCTGAACCAACTGTATGTTGATTATGATCTGTTTTAGATGATTTGAGTAATTTTAAGTATATTGAAATTATGATGATGTTTTGAAGTATGAATATGATATGTGGAGTTTGAATGAATGGTGTAACTATATGTTATGGTTAGGAGTTTTGAAAACTGTGATTACAATGGAACATGAATGTGATTTTAGAGTGAATATAAAGTTTGGAGATTTAAGTTATGGAAATCTTTTAAGAAATGACATGTTGAACTATTCAAGTTTTATAAAGAAAGCATGTGTTAAAGGCATAATTTGTGAAATGACATGTATATTGTTTTAAGCATGAAGCATAAGCATATGACATACAGCATGGTTACTTACGTGCCACAAGAGCACAACATGGTTCCTTACATGCCACAAGAGCACATCATGGTTACTGACATGTCACAAGAGCACAACATGGTTCCTTACGTGCCACAAGAGCACATCATGGTTACTTACGTGACACAAGAGCACAACCTTAAGCCACGACTCATGGTACATGCATATGCATACATACATTGTAATGTGACGGAATGTGTTGCATGTTTTATATATAATAGTTTTGCTAGACGTATTAGTATGCATAAGAGTCTCATTAGAAAAGAGCTTATGTATATTTCTATTGGATGGTTGCATGATTTAAATACCATTGTTTTCTAACTTGAGGGTTATGTAAACCTGAGCAAACAAACCACAAGGTATTATCGTAGGTGAGGTCGTGCATAGTTGTTTCTACAACAAAACTTCTACGTATAATCTTAGTTGCCTAGTATGTTTAAATGTTTTTTATTAGTTAGTGTTTGTTATATCAGCTATGGGGGTTTTCAAACAAAAGTTTATAAAATTGGTGGTTGTTATATTGCACGCGTAACTAAAAATGAAAAGTTGGTTCTTTGCGAAAACTCAGTGAATAGTATACCTCTGAGGTCTTAGTGTATTTATTTATGCTAAGACAGTGGTCTCATAATTCCACCTGTGCGGAGGTGGCAACTCCTGCAACCATATAGACATTGATGCTTTGGTTGCAGGTTTTGCGGATATAGATATTGACTCGTCCACCTAGCATATGAGATGCTATGATTGGGGCACATCGCAACAGTCATAAGTCACGGACTCATGGGTAGTCTGTATTTTGGGTATTTTATTTATGGCTCGTGTCCTACGTGGCACATGTATTTATTGAGCTTGTATTTTAGTATGTAATTAGTGTAATATATATGTTTTATAAGCCTTAAATAAATAGACTTGTAAATGGCTCTTGTTGTTGTAATTAACTGTTATACTAGATGTATTTCCGCTTATGATATGTGTTCCGCTGCACATTGATATTTATATTTCGCTGTGTTAGATGTAACTCTGAATATTAGGTACATGTTATGGAATGTGTATGTTATGTTGGCTGAGCGACAAGTAGTCGTGCCACTGTGAAGATCCATTTATGTATGTTTTCAAAAAAAAAAAAAAATGGGTCGTCACACATAGAACTTTTATCATCAATATTTTTGGGTCAAACAGAACAGAATCGGTACACCCTCCGCGTTTCTAATATTTTAAGATTGAGAAATATGAGTTTGAAATCTTTTCGGTACACAAAAATTCGAATTAATAATGTACAATGCAGAACACGAGTGTGAGTCCGAATAGGAAGAAACCTTAAACATACAACTTTTATCGTCAATTTTTTTGGGTCAAACGGAACAAAATTAGTACACCCTCAGTGTTTCTAATGTTTTAATTGCAAGAGATATGAGTTTGAAATCTTTTAAGTACACAAAAATTCGAATTACTAATGTACGATACAGAACGAGAGTGTGAGTCCCAACAAGAAGAAACTTTGAACATACAACTTTTATTATCAATTTTGTTTTGTCAAATGAAACAGAATTGGTAGACCCTCGGTGTTTTTAATATTTTAAAAGTGAGAGATATGAGTTTGAAATCTTTTCAATACACAAAAATTTGAATTACTAACGTACGATGCAGAATGCAAGTGTGAGTCCCAACAAGAATAAACCTTGAACATACAACTTTTATCACCAATATTTTTGGGTCAGAAGTAATAGAATCAGTACACCCTCGGTGTTTCTAATATTTTAAAAGTGAGATATATGAGTTTGAAATCTTTTCGGTACACAAAAATTCGAATTAATAACGTACGATGCAGGACGCCAGTGTGAGTCCTAACATGAAGAAACCTTGAACATACAACTTTTATCATCAATTTTTTTGGGTCAAACAGAACAGAATCGGTACACCCTCGGTGTTTCTAATATTTTAAGAGCGAGAGATATGAGTTTAAAATCTTTTCGGTATACAAAAATTCGAATTACTAAGGTATAATGCAGAACGCGAGTATGAGTCCCAATAGGAAGAAACCTTGAACATACAACTTTTATCATCAATTTTTTTTGGGTCAAAGGTTGTTTGTTGTTTTCAAATCAAGTTCTACCTCAACACTTGGTAGGGGGTGCGTCAAATATGTGGAGTCTAACAACAACAAAAAACAAAAGACTTTAACCTTTGATTCTATTGAGATGGGTGGGGGTGGGTAGTTTGTCAAATTTTTCGTATAATGAGAAGAAGGTTAGGAAACTTGCTGCCCACATGGTGCTCTCCCACAAATACCCTTTTAATATGATGGAACTTGAACTTTTTAACAAGTTTATGAGGGCATACATGCCCCACTGGAAAAATATTAGTCGTGCAACATTGAAAATGACTGCATGGCACATACCTTAATGAAAAGAAGAAGATGAAAACAATGCTTAGTGGGGTTGATAAGTTAAACATAACCACTGATATGTGGACATCTTTGAGGAGGGTGTCATATATGGAAGTTACTTGCCATTTTGTAGACTCAGATTGGTTCCTTTAAAAGCAAATTTTGAACTTTTTTAACTTACCTCCTCCGCATAGCGGTGTTGTTATTGTTGATGCCCTACATATGTATTTCATAGACTGGGGCATTGAGGATAAGGTGTTTATGATAACAATGGATAATGCAAAAGCAAATGATTCTGCTATTAGAATCATTAAAGATGATTTTGAATTAAGGAATGCGTTGCCTGTTAGGGGTCGGTTATTCCATGTTCAATGTTATGCGCATGTTACAAATTTGTTGGTACAAGTAGGGCTTGCTGAAATTGGGGACATTATTGATTCTGTGTGGCAGAGTATAAAGTATGTGGTTGTTTTAAATGGTCTGTTGAAGGAATTTAGTAATTTAGCAAAACGATTGCATTTGCCATCAAAGAAACTGATATTAGAGATCCCCACATGTTGGAATAGCACCTACTTGATGTTGGCCACTGCAATAGGGTTCAGAGAAGGGTTCCCAAGATATCATCAAGTTGATTAGGCATTTCAGTGGGTTGTGAGTCCTGAACAATGGGACAAGGTTGAGAATGTGAATCAGATTCTGGCAGTTTTCAATGAAGTCATGAACATGGTATTTGAAAGTGATTACCCTACCTCAAATTTGTTTCACCTGGGGTATGGAGGATGAAAGAAATTTTGAATTTGAAGTGTGTGGATAGAAATGAATACATAAGATCAATGGCAAGTAAAGTGACTCTAAAATTTGATAAGTATTGGGGTGAATGCAATTTGTTGATGTCCATAGCTACTGTCTAGGATCCAAGGTATAAGATGAAGTTGATCAATTTATGTTTTCCTTTTATTTACCATGAACCTGAATCTTCTATGCACATAGAGAACGTGTTGTCCATTCTGCATGAGTTGTATGAAGTGTATGTCACTACTCATAATTCTTCTATTTTGAAACAAAGTGCTAATGAGAATGCGGCAACTGTTTCAACTGTTTCTACCCTACATGTACGTTGTTCCCAAAGTTTCCACGGGTCGATCAGGGTATCGGGATCACATGAGAAGTACTGACATCATTCAGCCCCTTAAATCTGATTTGGATATTTATCTTGAAGATGATATCTACATATACGAGAAGTATGAAAATGGAGAAGATATTGATATAGAATTTTTGAGGCTTTGATGTGGTGGAAATTCAACGACTTGAAGTACCGCATCTTGTCTAAGATGGCGAAGGATATTCTGGCTGTACCCATCACCACAGTTGCTTCTAAATCTTCATTCAGTGCAGGTGGTAAAGTCATTGATCCACACCGAGCATCCTTATCAACTGAAACTGTTCAAAAGCTATTATGTCGCTTCGATTGGGTGAGAGCAATACATGGAATCAAGAAAAAATCTACATTAGCTATAAGTGGCATTTTTATCACATAATTTACATGTGTTTGGTGATTCACCAATTCTTGTTTGGGTATAAACTCACTTTCTTTATTAACTTTATGCTTCTTTTTGTAGAAAGTTGAAGTTAAATTGCTGACAACATTTCCGTGAATGTGATTTAGATATTCAAACTTTTTTAACCTTACATGGTTTGTTTTTTTTTTTTTTTTTTTTTTTTTTTTTTTTTTTTTTTTTTTTTTTTTTTGAGAAGTATGTAATTTGAATGTCACTAATGTATTTTGAACTGATGTGTCACCCTTTTTGTTGGAATGTTGGACAATCTGTTTAAGCTCTGTTGAGGTAATATACTTTGTTCCCTAATATATTTTAAGGTTTTTTTTTTTTTTTTTTTTTTTTTTAATAAAATTTCTTTGTTATTGTAATCTCCATTGACATGTTTATCAAAGGTTGAAGAACTTTGAGTAAATAAATGCAAGGGAGTAAAACTATCTAACAATTTTCTTTGGTTTTTATTTTTGTGTATGCAGGGCAGCAACCACTAGGGCATATCCCTTGATTTTGCTATTAAGCTACCTTAAACATGATATTTTGGAACTTGATAGATTGATATTTTTTACTAAATTCTTAGGCTCTTATCTGATTAACATTTAATTTCTATTTAATTTTTCTTGTTGGTTCCCTTGATTCTACTACTGCTTCTTACTTTGTTAATTGTTACCACTTACCAAAAACTAGATAATGTTTTAGTTATGTGTGATAGTGTGAGTCTATGAAAGTGAGTGTTTTCATTGTGAATCTATGGTTGACCATACTGGCCGTACTGTTCTGGTTATCTGTTTGTGGTTGACCATATTGTTCTTGTTGAATGTTGATGGTCGAGTGTTGGAGAAGTTTGAATGTTGATAGCCGGGTATTGGAGAAGTTTTAGTTGATTCAAAATTTGCAATCACTTTTGAAAATTTGAGTATCTATTGGGATTTGGAATAAATTGGATAATGTTTTACTTGATTATAATCTACTTTTGAAGTTAGCTCTTATGATTTAAAGTTTATTTGATTGTTTCTTCTTCTTAAAATTACAATTGCTATTGTTGCTACTGCTTCTTACTTTGTTGCCAGAAAGTAGAAACTGACCAAGCGACCATACTGTTCTTGTTGTCTGTTTGTGGTTGACCATACTGTTTTTTTTTTTTTTTTTTAATGTTGATGGTCGGGTATTGGAGAAGTTCCAGTTGACAAGTTTTGTGCATTTAAAACTTTAGTATTCAGTCTGTTAAACTTTGTAATTTCTATTTTAGCCGATTATGCATACATTGGATCAAGTTACATTCATTCTTTCCATTTCCAGAATTGTTCACTGATCTGGTTTTAGAAAAGTCCCTAAAAGGACCATGCTAAATGCAAGGTATGAGCCTATGAGGTATGTCTTAAGACTCTTAACTCTTAATTTTAATTGATATGTCTAGATAAATCTTAACTCATAAATCTCCCCTGACATTTTTATCAAGGTTAAAAAACTTTGACTAAATATGAAAGGGAGTAAAAATACCTATCAATTTTTTTTTTTTGATTGAGTGCAGTGTGGGCCTGTGGCATTTGGCAAGTGGCAACTCAAAATGTTTTTAACTTTTTATTTTCACACTTTTCAAATTATTTGCTAATATGTTGTTATTTAAGTTGTATTTTAGTCCTTTATATAAATTTGATTTCTTTGTATTTTGTTTATTTTGATCCTTTATGTAAATTATTTGTATTTTCCTTTTTATTTCTTATTTGTAGATTGTAGCTGCAAGCTTGCAAATGTAGTTCAACCTTTAGAATCAACTTGTTGCTTCTACTTGTATCATTATTTCATTCGATTCATGTTTTTTATGTATGTAAATATGTAATGTAGTCGGTTTTGTGGTTAACAACTTAACAATTTTTATTTTTTTCCTTCAGTTTTATAACTTTTGAACTGACGACCATTTTCACACTAAACGAGCCCTAATTGGGCCGAGCTTCCCAATTCCCAATTAGGGCTCGAAAGGCTTCTTAATCGAGCCAAGACTCAAGCTCGGAATCGGATTGAACATCCAAAAAATAGTGAGTGTGTCTTGAGCTCGAGTAGTTGGTTCGATTCGAAATTGTGTACTTAGCAGGCCCGAGCTTGATCCCGAGTTAGTATATGTCTCCAGAGAACCAAGTTCGAATAAAGGTTTTTTAGCCCGTCTCAAGCTCAAGATCGGCTCCTTTAGAGGCCCAGTAAAATGAGCCTGTCCAGGAATGCCAAAACTCGGCTCAGACCGGCTCATTTATAGCCCTAATTATGCTTATATATTATATAAGCATTCTAAGGATAGATTAAATTGACACATGTCAGAAATTTGGACCGCCGCGCCACTTGTCGTAGTTCTAATTTATTCTCTTGAAAGTTTCTGCTTTTTAATTTATGCTTTTATATATATATATATATATATATATATATATATATATATATATATATATATAATTCCTCAATATAACTTTATTTGTGTTTATTTATTTCCTTATTTGATTTGAACATTAATAACATTTGACCTATTAATATTAGGATACCAAAGAAATGCTATTTGAAACCAAACATATCTCTAATACATAAAAGATAGGGAAGCTGCTTTTCAATTCCTTTCAGGGTAAAGCGATCATATATAGAAAAAGGGAAAATTTCCAGCTGGTATGATCAATATTCTGCTTTGATCACATCAAAAAGCAAAAATTTACAGTGCAAAACTCGAAAAAGATTAAGAATACCTATTATCTCAAAATACATCGGAAATTCAGCATATTTATTGAAAAGTGACGTGAATTTAATACAATTCGGCAGGTTCTCTCACCTTTGAAACCAGACAAAAGTTGATATCTTTAATTACCATATATGCATGACAATAATAGGGGCATTACTTTTCTTTTAGTCGCATTAAATAAATAAAACGTTAAAGTGAGAGGGAAAGGTTGAAAAAAAGAAAAAGAATAAGAGGGGAAAATGGATCAAGTTGGATCAACTTGTGTGCTATATAAAAGCTCCAGCCAGTATGTGTTAAAGTCGAAGAACTGTCTTGTAGCCATTCTTTAACACGCAGTGACACATACAGCTCAAGGGAGATGGAGACAGACAGAAAAAAAAAGTGAAGGAGTAATGACTTCCCATGGATTGCTTTTATGACTCGTCAAAACTTTCGCTATCACAAGCAAAATAAAAATAGAGGAATCAGGAGAGATGATTGTTCAAGGCGGTAAGCAGTGACCTCATTGGATGTGGGACATAATCTACTGTTTTCCACAAAGCTCGAAGGCTGACATGTCTTGCCATGATCGGTCAAGCCCATATGAATGGGGACATGCACGTGCAGCATGAACAACAACTACAATTTCTTTACAACTATTTTGTTTTGTTCTCTTTTCCTGCTTAGATGGCTTTTTTTTTTTTTAATTTTTGTGATTAAGCAAACAAAGCTTACTGAAATAGCATGCTTTGATTGAACAAATTAAGAAATAGTTAAATGTTTAAGAAAAAACGTTGAGACAAAGAAAAAGTATGGAAAAAGATGAAACGTGCAATAAACAAAATCATGCAGCAACTAACTCCTTAATTTGCGAATCTTATAATTTCTTAGTGCCTCTCTTTTCCTTCAGGTGGCTTGATTTTTGTGATTGTGCTTGAATTTTTCTAACTTAAGCTGAAACTTCTGTTAAGCTGAAAAGCTGGAATGCATGGCGCATCCTTTGATTTGCGCAAAGTGCCAAAAGATGTTTAGGTTGACTGTAATGCAACCAAAAAGTTTGTGAAAATAAACTAACTTCTTTAATTAATTTGTGATCGTGCGCGCTTTAATTTCTTGAACTTAAGCTAACAGAAGTTAAGGTTAAAGGGACTTTGTTTTTTGAAAAAAGCAACAAAGAAAACAGTAGAATTTAAATGTCCCAACGTACAGATGATCATAAAGATCACTCAGCCCTCTTAATTTCATGGTTGAGAGTCTTGACATTGACACACCCTCTTTGCTCAACTTGCTAAGTCGTAGTCACTTGGTGAAGAAAGTATTGGACCCACCATTAGCATGTTTGGAAATGATAAAATCACCCATTACTTGATTGTAATCGAATAAGTCAGTAACAGCACAATATAGCTATGAAGGCGGTGTACAATGATGAGCGTAGGTATCTAAACCGAATCATTCCAAAAAGAAATTATGTCTTTTAATTTCCCAATCTTTGCTTTCGGTTTTTCTTCGTATTTTATTATGTTTCATAAATTTCTAGAGTCAAGCGAACGGTAATTACTATCTAATATGTACTTAATTCACATTCAACAGGCTATAGCCGACCTTTTTCAATTATTATTATTCTTATTATAGCATTAGTACTAATGGGTCATGCCCAAAACAAGGATTACTGTCGTTGTATACCGCTAAAATAATTTTTTTTTTTTTTTTTTTTTTTTAAAAAAAAAAAAAGAAAAAGAAAAAGAGGATGAAGCCTGGCCTGAGCTCTTTTGAAGGGGGACATGAGTGCAGGGTGGGCTTAAAGGTCACCTTTGCTGCCTTGGATCCAAGTAGATGATAGCAACCCGACTTTGATGCGAGCATATATAGCAAATCGCTCTTTAATTACCATTTCTAAAACTGAGATTTTTAAGAAAAACTAAAATATTGTCTTCTAGATCTTCGCATGCATTGCCCCTTGAAACTGAATGTGTGTACAATATTTAGGGCAGTGTCAATTTCACAAGGGGGACAACATGTGAATGGCTTCGCATCCATGCGCCTCTGCAATGACTTAATATGTACGAACATTCCGGCCCATTGATGTTGATCGTGACAACATGTGCTTTGTCAAATGGTGGTTGAGATGAATCCGAAGAGATTCTTCACTGAAAGATGATTGAAGCACCATTGGTTTAAAACCGTTCAGAAATGCGAAAAAACCGTCTGGAATCAATTCCAGACGGTTTTTTCTAGACGGTGATATAACGTCGCTAAATAAATTTCTGGACAGTTTGGAAAAAACAGTCTGGAATTCCAGACGGTTTTGTCCAAACCGTCCCTAACAAATTATGGACGGTTTGGGACCAAACCGTCCAGAAAATTATGGACGGTTTTGTCCTAAACCGTCCAGATTTACTTTCTTTTTTTTTTTTCTTTTTTTTTTTTTTTCGGTTCCCTTTTACTTTTTATTAATATAATTGATTATATAATGAAAACTCTCTGGACGATTCGGTTCCTTTTTTGTTCGTTTCCACTGCTTGGGGGTTTCAGAGGGATAGGGCTATTGTGCAAATATCTACCTAAATAAATAGATAAATATTTGTACGTTTTACTCGTAAGTGCACAAGATCAAAACGATAGTATAGTAGGCAAATACGAGATCATTCCCACGAGGATTGATATAAATTGTCTTTAAAGAGAAATTCCTAAAAGCGATATGTTGAATAAGACAGGATAAAAGATTGAATTAAAAATACTATGAAGAAAAGGTAGGACTTCGATATCCACCGCTAATCATACTCAAATAAGATTCGCAATATGCACAATACTGCAATCATAACATGATGCTTAATGCTTACCAACTACAAGGGAATGGTATTTTCTCCTAAAGCTATTGATTTCCCTAAGCAACGAGTTATGCATGGTATCTACTCTAACTCTTTTCTTCCTTGAAGGATTTAGCATGGTATCTACTAAGTTGTTCTTCAAGGAAGCATAAATCTATGGAAATCGGTAAACACACTCAGATTGGAATATGATATCTATTCCAGTTGTCTTTTATGTTGATTAATCCAAGAACCTGTGTCGGGGTTCTTTCGTTACTCTATTATGCCCAGGACTCGGTCATCCAAATTGACATAAATAACAAATCCATACCACATGCATATGATAGCCAAACATAAACATATGAGGAATTCAAGAAACTAGAATTAATCAAGTTAAACATCAATATATAAATTGTAGCAAGGCAAATTGAAAAACTTAAGAAGCCATGATTAGGACTTCAATCGAGCCCTAACTAAAGTATTAGTTACACATAATTTGGATGGAATTCATCCTCATAAGAAATTAATAAAGGAAAAGAAAGAAAATAAAAACTATAAAAAACCTCTTTGATGTAGCCTTTGATTCTTCCTCCAAGTTTGTGTGTCTTTCTTCAAAGGCTAGAGGCCTATTTATAGGGATTAGAGAAGCTTTAGAAGCTCTAGAATTCCTATTACAATTCTAACTAGGTTTTCTAGTCCAAAAAGAATAATTACAAGTCTTCCCTTTTTCTGAAATTTCTATCCAAGTAGGAAAAGGATTCCAAAATTCGTACAGATTTGCGGTCTTTTATTACGGGGCAATTTTGGCATGGAAAACGTCCGAATTAGGAAAAACCTATTTCTAACATATTTGTTTCCTTTATTATTAGCTTTCCAACGCCACCAATTTTGTTGCAATCTGATACTTGAACCGAAAGTTATAATTAAATTACTGAGACGTGCTCATTCTGGATTCTTTCCAAAGATAACAAATTTTTGCCAACTTCTCTTTCCTTAAATTCAAAATTGATTTAGAGTTTGAATCTATCCAAAAGTGAGTTTGCTGACTTCATTATAATCTTGGAATTTGATCGGTTTTTCTTCTAAAACCTATAAAATACAAGAAAACACAAAAACAACACAAAACATCAAATTATAACAAAACTAAGAGCTTAACATATGTAAATTAAGGGGCTTGAATGTGTAACATTCAGCACTTATCAAGGGCCCAGGAGGGACCGTCGCCATCGTTGGGGTAGAGCCAGGAGGGACCATCGCCGTCGGTGACAAACACGCAGAGGTCGAAAGGCCTTGAAGGGGCGTGGGGATGCGGCGGACGGCTGGGAAGAGTGGGCCAGGGAAGTGCGGCATGGACCCTGGGGTACATTCGGCGCATTGAGGCTCTTCACGATCTGCTGCGCTGTGGCCAGGACTCGATCCTCTCCGCCTGTATTGACACTCTTCGTGGTCGTGGTGGCCATTTCCGGTTTCGGATTCTTGGGGTTTCAGTCTCAGAGACAGAGAAAAATGGTTCGGTATCAGGAAATTAGGGATTAGAAATTTGGGGATAGGAATAGCGATAGTGAGGCCATTTTCTCTTTTCTTTGTTGGGTTTGCGTGAGTGCCTGTGTTTGGGTTTTGGAGGAGCTGAGGTTGACGCTGAAATGAAGAGAAGTGGTGGCCATGGGTGGGAGGGTTTCTGGCCGGTTGTGATGTTTCAGGCCAGATCGATTTTTCTATATACATATGTTTTTTTTGGCTGTAAAGGAAATGGGCGGTTGTGATTTTGGCTGGGAAAAAATTTGGATGGATGTGATTAAATTTGAGGACATCACACGGATTGATGATATGGCATGAAAAAAAAAATTCCAGACGGTTTTAAATGAAACAGTCTGGAAATGAAATTTTATGGATGGTTTGGTAAAAACCGTCCATAAAATTCTTTAAGAATAACATTTATAGACGGTTTTGGATGAAACTGTCTGGAAATGTTAAATTCCAGACGGTTTAGTTAAAACCGTCTGCAATTTTATGGACAGTTTAATAAAACCGTCCATAATAAATTTTTTACAGATGGTTTTGAAAAAACCGTCTGCAAATTTTTTTTTCTAGACGGTTTTTTAAAAAACCGTCCATAAATGCCTTTTTTTTTGTAGTGTTGGAAAAACGCCTACAAGCCAGGCTAATTTAGCTGAAAATTCGACCTCTTGTAGGATTTTACCAAAAATAGCAAAACCCTAATAACCCTAATAAAACGAAATACAGAAAATAAAATATATTATTTTAAAAATATTCTTCAAAATTTTTGTACAATTCTTTCTATTCTCGGGCTAATCTTATTCAAGAAATAATCTTTAAATCTTGTGTCTGATTTTCTCCTGCATCAGTCTCACCGAGTTAGAAAGAATTCGTCCTTGAATTCAAACCTTCTTTTCCTTGATCGATCTTTTGGATGGCTGATCAATTCATTTTATCCCATATTTCTCAATACCAAAGTAACTTGAAAAAAGTTGCAACCCATCACAACGACTAGCCTCACACTAAATTAAAATAAATCAATCTTCTCACGTCTTTCATTCATTTTCCCCAATTCACACTCCATAAAAGTCTTCAAAGAATTATCAATTCTTTCTTGACTACAAAAATTAAAATTGTCAGTTAACACGCCGAAACCAACATCCAACTTATTTCTAGGTAAATTTGATATAAATCTTTCAATCCCAATGAAATCAACATAACTAATTTCCTCATTACTCAACTAAAATCCCTCGTTATGTGGACTTTCATCAAACACATGGTAAACATTATTTTCTTCAATAAATTTTGTTGCATCAACTAGAAAACTTACATCATTCAATAAATCATCTTCGTCAAGATAGATGTCGTCATAAATTGTTGGAGAGACCCAATCTACTGCAGATTCTTTCTCTTGATCATATGACAAAGAATCTCCCATAAGATATTCATCATTAATATTGATATCATAAGTTGGTAGAGAATCCCAATCCACGAATCCTTGTGAAAGTTCTTCAACATCCTCATGTTCAATATCATCATGAGAATCTCCATGTTTGAACTCATCATCAACGAACTCATCTTCTTGAATTCTTCATCAACAAATTCTTCATCCCGACCTCGCTGTTCCCGAACCAGAACAGGATTATGATACAGGTTCTCGAAATTGGATTCTGAATTGCGATCATCAATATCGCATTTCGTATCCATGTTTTGCACTGCTAGACGCTGGGTTAACTCTGCAACTTGCCTCTGCAAATCCTCAATCATCACATCCTGAACGTTACGATCATAGTGCGAGGCTTTCTCATTCGGAACCTACCCACGCGACCATCACGACCACGACCACTAGCCATTGAAACTGATGAAGAACTCGTCTCAGGAAAGTGCTAAAGCTCTGATACCAATTGACGCCGGACAGAATAGTGATTATTCCGTAGGCTATTCAATAGGTAGTTTGCAAGGAAGAAAACAAAGAAAATTATTCCAAAAACCTAGAGATAATCTCTGAACTTCAATAAAATTATCAATAATCAATCGTCTTGGATAAAGGCCCACAAGCCGGGCTAACATAGCTTAAAATTCGACCTTTAGTAGGGTTTTACCAAAAATAGCAAAACCCTAATAACCCTAATAAAACGAAATACAGAAAATAAAATATATTACTATAAAAATAATCTTCAAATATTTTGTACGATTCTTTTCATTCTCGGGCTGATCTTATTCAAGAAATAATCTTCAAATCTTGTGTCTGATTTTCTCCTGCATCACTCTTGATTTTAGCGATTTAAGGTAAGAAATAGTACTAGAAGAATTGCAAATTAATTAATATCCTTTAGAGCTTGCTACGTTTAAAAGCTTTTTCCATCTTTGAGCACAATTGGTGGATTAATTAAAGCATTTTTGAGGATTCGTGAAAGCTCCCAAAGATGCCATAAATTATAATTAATTAAGTTTGTTAGGACAGTTTCCGATTTTTGGGGAGCACTTGCAAAATAATAAGAGAGGAAGAGCATGCCGGGAATGGTCCGGCAGGTGATACCTTTGATGCTCAAGTCAGTTCATTTTAGAGAGAAAAGTATAGACTTATGAATGAAGCGTTATTTTTTAGAGAGATCGTGAACTCCCATTACTTAGACTTTGTCCTGCTTTTATAGGAATGTAGGAGCTTGCAGTTGGATCTAACTCAATCCCTTGGCTTTCAGGATTGAGTTGTTTACATTGAGCTTTTCCTTACCTCGGTATGTCTAGGATTTAATTGTTGATTTGGTGGAGTGGGACTCTCAGTTGGATAGAGAGGATCCCTCGAGTTTCGAGAGTCACTGGGACTTACGTGTATGAAGGGTTCTTAGTTTCCTTGGGCCTTTTCACTGTTGGGCAATATCTGGACTTATCTTTGTGGACCCTTAGGCTTAGCTGGCCTTATCCCCAACAGTTCACCCCCGATTTCCTTGACTAACTTGTTCATCTAGTCAGATATCGGGAATCTTTTGTGCACTCGTGATTGAAGTTACCTCTGTCTTGCACTAACGAAGCTGCAGTTTTTGAAGCCTGGTGCTTGTCGGGACCATGATTGTTGGGGTGTCTAACAAGTGGTGTAGGTCTTACCCCCCGAGCTTGTGGCTCTATACTTGTTTGTTGGGTCGGTCATGAAGCCACGTCTTTCATGTCTCGTGTTCGGTATAACACGTGTTATCTAAAACTGCACACCTAGTGATGTGGAGCAAAGGGCTTTCATGTATCGAAATATGTTGTGTTTAAGGCTTCAATCTTGGAACCTTAATTGTGTCTCAGAAAGTGCTCTGGAAAGCAGGATTTTCTGGATGCCTGGAGGTTAAGACTCTAGTCTTGGAACCTTACTTTTGTCTTGAAAAGTGCTTCGGAAAGCTGTGCTTTACAAGATGCTTTGAGGTTAAGATTCTAGCCTTAGAACCTTTATTTTGTCTTGAAAAGTTGTGTTTCCGAGATGGTTTGGGGAACACTCTAGTCTTAGAACCTTAATTTTGTCTCAAAAAGTGCTTCGGAAAGTTGTGTTTTTCAGATGCTTTGAGGTTAAGACTCTAGTATTACAACCTTAATTTTATCTCGGAAAGTGCTTTAGAAAGCTGTATTTCTGATATGTTTTGAGGTTAAGACTCTAGCTTTATAACCTTTATTTTGTAGCGAAAAGTGCTTCTAAAAGCTGCATTTCCGAGATTTTTAATTAGCTAGGCATTTCGAAATAGAAGTGAGAAAATGCATCAGGAATTTTATTTCGACTTATTTGGATAGTACATTTATTCTCCTTCAGCAAAACCGCTGAATATTTATCGAATCTCAACAATAACCTCTTGGTTTCTCGGTGCATGTTGTCTTGGAACGTGTTGTCTTTACCTTTGCTCATTCGGTCGACCATTATCATTCCTTAGTGGATAGCATTCATGACGAGGTCCTTGTTGATTTTGGTCAGCGTGGAATCTGACCAACTTTCCATTTTTCATCATCTTTTCTATCTCGGAGCCCAATCCTCTATATCATGGCTATGATTAGCGTGGAACTCACAATATTTGGCCCGAGATCTTACAATGAGAGGTTTTCCCATTTTTGGCGACCATTTCAATTCTAGATCATCTCAAATTCCCATGAGAATCTTTGTCATGTTAGTGTTCAACTGATTGAACTCACATCCCAAAGGGAGGGAGGGAGGGAGGGAGGGAGGGGGGGGGGGGGGGGGGGGGGGGGGGGCAACTATGTCAAGCTTTATTGATTTTCAGAAAGGAAAATGTGCGAGGAAAGTTTGGAGAGAAGAAAGAGTTGAAAGCTCTGAAATTCTTATTAAACTCAGTAAAAGTACATAATGAATTACAACTGAGAGAAAGATATTTATACTAAAGCTAATCTAATTGTTCAACTAATATCAGTTAATTCAAACTGTGTAACAGAAAAAAAAAAAAAAAAAAAAAAAAAAAAAAAAAAAAAACTAAATAACAAACATGTCGAAACTAATCTAATAAAAATATCTTAATACCCCCCCTCAAGATGAAGGGAATAGATCAAGGACATTCATCTTGGACTAAAGCAGCTGAAAAGGACCCCAAGTTAAAGCTTTTGTGAAAATCTCAGCAATCTGATGTTGAGTGTTGATGTGGAGAGTATGTATAATGCCATCTTGAATCTTTTCTCGAACAAAATGACAGTCAAGCTCGATGTGCTTGGTCCTTTTCATGGAAAACTGGGTTTGCTGCAATATGGAGGGCAGCCTTGCTGTCACAAAAAAGTAATGCAGCCTATGGATGCTCAATCTTAAAATCCTTAAGCAAAGCAAGAAGCCAAATGATTTCACATGCTGTGGAGGCCATGGACCGGTACTCTGCCTCGGTTGAAGACCTAGAAACGGTTTGTTGTTTCTTAGATTTCCTAGAAATGAGAGAATCACCTAAGAAAACACAATATCCTATGATAGAACGACGGGTATCCAGGCAACTTGCCCAATCCGAATCACATAAAGCCTTTTGTTAGTATTTTGGCCTTATTCTATGTTTGGACAAAATCACTTATGTGTAATGATGCGATAAACAAGGATTCCACTTTCAGAGTGATGTCAGAAGATTTTGCCTGCGAGTCAGAAGAATTTCAAGTTCCCTGTCAGCCGTCCGGACGCCCATCTGTCTACTGTTCCATCCGTCCGGACGACGTGTTTCTTCCGTCCGGACACCTACATCGTATCGAGAAGCTTCTGTGCCAGCTTGCTCCATTCGGACGTTTTAGCAGCATGTCCGGACGCCTATCAGTTCTCGAACGGTTCACTGATTCTTTCCAAGTTTCAAGAAAGGGAATATCAATCAACCGTCCGGACGATGTGGTATCCCGTCCGGACGCGTATCTCCGTAAGGCAAGAATCGCAGTTCAAAATGAACCGTCCGGACATCTGACAGCTGTGGTCTGGACACTGGTGCATCGTATATGGTAATTGCCGATTCGACTTCAACCGTCTGGACGTCTCCCCCTCATGGTCCGGACGCACGCGCATCAGATATGGAAATTGCGTGTTGAAGTTTAGCTGTCCGGACGCTCCTGCCCCATGGTCCGGACGCGCGAAGCCTGTTATGGAAATTACTTGCAGCGGACGTACGTCCGTTCGGACGATCGAGCCATCCCGTCCGGACGATGTTCTTATACAGGAAAGATTTCTCCGCAAAAATTTTGGAAAATCCTGTCGCACAGTTGTCCGTTCGGATGGCCATGGTTCACCGTCCGGACAGCCCCCATGCATATTTTGCCTGACGCCCATTATGACCCCCAGCCTATAAATAGGGGACCCTGGGCACTTAGAGCTACAAGAATTCGGTGTGAATTCCATTGGAGCTCAAAGACGTGATATCTCCTCTGAAGCCGTTTTTCAAGTGTGATGTGCTGTAAACCGAAGTCTATCTTAGAGGTCGGCTCTAAGGTAAGGAGTTCCATTGAAGACCCCTTCAGGTAGGTGAACCTGGTTGGGAAGCATTCGTGTTGGATTGCACGTTAGAGATCAAGGTACGTCCACTGCATCGGTACATGTGAGTGTTACTGTCTTGTATCTAGCCTTGTCTTCTGAATAGTGGAATTCCTGGGTTTGGCTGCCCCGGAGTGGTTTTTCTCTTAACTGAGTTTCCACTTCGTCAACAAAAATCTTTGTGTCATTTACTTTCCGCTGTGCTTTAATTTTTGTTGACACTTGTTGCACATACTTTACTTTTAGAAGTCATTTCAATTTTTGAATTGGTATCAAAGCAGGTACACTCTGTTTAGGATTTATTTCCTGAGTGTGATCCTCATCTTTTGTGACTTTTTTTTTTACACCTTTTATCATGAATTCTTCTATGTTATCTAGTGAGGATTCTGATATTATGATCTTTAAGGTTTTTAATAAATTGAAGAATGCTCAACATTCTAAAATTTTTCATAAAGAGCTTAAAAAGGTGAAGCAAGAAAAAAAGTCTTTGATTGTTCAATTGTCTGAATCACATGCTTTGATTGACTCTTTGAGATCTGAGAATACCATGCTATTTGACATTATTGATTCACATGAGAAGAAATTGGAAAAATTCTCTAGTGATAATTTGAAAAGCATGCTTTGTATTCATTCAGATATTTCCAACAAGCCTGATTTAGTTGTTGATGACTTGATTGCTTCTACTTCACATGTTGTTGATTCTGAATTAGATTCCATTAGTATTAAGCCTGTGATAGTAGACACTACTTGTTTGGATAATTCTTGCTTGAACAATTGTGTGATGCCCAAGCCCAAGGAATCAGGAACAAGGTAAGTTTGTTCCTACTTGTCATAATTGTGGGAAAATTGGTCATATTTGGCCAAATTGTTATTTGTTGAAATCCCACAGGCCTTGGATTAAGCAGGATGCTATGAGGAAAAGTGAAGTTGATGATTCTTCCTAATCAAAATATGTCCCTCCACATAGGAGACATATAAAAGGCAAGGGCAATGTTATTTGTAAGAATGCTAACCATAATTTTGCAGAGAATACAAAGAAGCATTCAAACAAAAGAAGCTTGCCTACCTGCCATCACTGTTGCATCATCGGTCACATCCGACCCAATTGTCCACATCTCCAGGCTCAGAAGACGAAGGTTCAGAAGGAGCTACCAACAAAAGCTACATCAAGCACCCTACTTCCTACGGCACTTCTGGCTCCGCAGCATCAGCAAAGGTTTGTTCCTGCCAATCAGAGTGGCAAACCAAAGAAGAACAAATCAAGGCGCTACAAGAGAAAGCTGCAGAAGCCCAATGGCAGCCATGGCTATGAAGGATTGCTTAGCCTAATGCAAGGTCTGCTAAGGAAAATGGACAACATGGACAAGACCTGCAAGCCACCGCCTCAAGTCAAGCAGGTATGGGTTAAGAGTGATGAGACCATTCACCCCATAAGGGGAAACCGACGCACCTAGCAGGTTCGGGTGTTCATGCCTAGGATTCCGTTCCTAATCCTATGGCATCAGGTATGATTGCTCATTGTATTTGTTATATTATATGCAATCTAGGAACAAGTTATGTTTGCCCCCTTGTGTTTTCTTGACAAAACTTTGTAGGTATTTTTGGGGAAGACAGAAAAAGCAGGTCGAGCGACTGTTTTTCTGTAATGGCATCATTGAGCGTACACAGGTTTGATCGTGCCTTAGCATATGATGTCTTTTCCATATTGCTTGTATTTTTTAATAATAAAAAAATAATAATAAATTGGGGAGAATTTGCAGGATTTTTTTTTCTCTTGGCTTATTAGATATTGCATGTATTCTTACCTGATATCTCAATTCGTTGTGCATTGATTAAACATGCTTAGATATAATTGAGAGTTTTGACAATATTGGCCAAGTGTTTTTCCTGTTTATGCAAAAGTAGGATAGCTTCTTTCCTCATGCGATAAAAAGTGCACTATTCTGGGCCCCCCCTAAAGGTACGTCTTTCCTTCTCTGACTCTTTGGTTTTGGAAATTTTGAATAAGAGAAGAAGTCCTTGATAAGATGGCCAAATTGACCACAGGCTAGTTGAACCTAGCATCTATAAACTCTGGCACTCCCTACAGTTTGCAGTTCTATAAGATTCGAGCAGTATTTCATAAAAAGTTTTGTGCTTTAAATCTGTTTAATCACTGCTTATGTGCTTAAATTCACCTTGCCCTCTATGAGCAAGTAAAATTTTGTCTTGTCCTATATGGTACAAGTAAAACAAACTATGTGCTGTATCTTAGGGGGAGTGTATCAGATGAGGGTGTCTAGGCCCTAGCAAGTTATAGGGTTTGACTTTTGGCTAATCTGTCTTTGATTTTCTCTCATGTCTAGAAAATCTAGTTGCTATTTGTCATGTCTTGGAAAGTCTTACTTGGTGGGAAAAGAGTCTCCACACACACACGCATTGCTTGAGTTGAGTTGCCTATTTGATTTTTATATGATCAGGAAAATTATTTGTGCTAATTGAAATCTCAACTTCCTTTTATATCTCTATTTATTTTTTAGATGCATTCTGATTGTGTTATTAGTTGATTATGTATGCATATTCTGACACTGACTTGAGAAAATTTGATCTCTGTAAATTCTTCTCGGTTTTTCTGGTGTTTCAGTGTGGAGCGTCCGTTATTCCTTGGAGTCTGGACGGGTGTAGCATGGTAGTCCGGACAGTATTCTCTGGAAGTCCGGACATGTGCAGTGCCTCGTCGTCCGAACAGGTCTTGTTGTACGTCCAGACTCACGTGCGCTGTAACACCCCAGTCCCATATTGGGAAGAAATGAATAGTTCACAGAGTGAGTAGTCTATAAAGATACTCATGGGTGCTAAGTCCCACATTGCCTAGTTACTAAGTGAAACTGGGCTTTATAATGGATTCTAAGGAAGCTTCAAATTGACTAGTCCTTTTGGGGTGATAGCGCAGATGTGGCTAGCGCTTTTCCATGGGTCGTTATAAATGGTATCAGAGCCACCTAGTAACGCTAGGTCATGTGGTACTGGAGCACTTCATGACATGGCCCTGACGAGGACGTCAGGGGTTTAAGGGGGGGAGTTTGTAACACCCCAGTCCCATATTGGGAAGAGATGAATAGTTCACAGAATGAGTAGTTTATAAAGATACTCATGGGTGATTGTGACGTCCCATATCGCCTAGGAATGAGGATGTGCTTATATGTATAAATGCACCCTTTATGACACAACGCGTTTTAAAGCCGTGATGGTCATGAACCTATCAGAACTCCGCAGTTAAGCGTGCTTTTGCGAGAGCAATCCAAGGATGGGTGACCTCCTGGGAAGTCTGATATGGGGAGCCAAAAGTGGACAATACTGTGTCATTGGGGGTGGGTCGCTACTAGTAACGCTAGGTCATGTGGTACTGGAGCACTGCATGACATGGACCTGACGAGGACGTCAGGGGTTCAAGGGGGGGAGTTTGTAACACCCCATCCCCATATTGGGAAGAGATGAATAGTTCACAGAGTGAGTAGTTTATAAAGATACTCATGGGTGCTAAGTCCCACATTGCCTAGTTACTAGGTGAAACTGGGCTTTATAATGGATTCTAAGGAAGCTTCAAATTGACTAGTCCTTTTGGGGTGATAGCGCAGATGTGGCTAGTGCTTTTCCTTGGGTCGTTACATGCGCTATCACTATCGTTCGGACGGGTAATTTATTTTGTCTGGACGAGCATGACCGTTACGCACGTTCCCAAGACCCACGAGTCCGGACGTCTTGAAAACTCCATCCGGACGTGTGACCCATAGAGGCTATAAAATAGCCCAGTTCGACCATTTTCTCCATACCCCACAAAATCTACTTTTTGGCTTTTTGTTAGTAATTTTCTTTGGTGTTTTTGGAGTAATATCATCCCTTTGTGTCTCTTTGTATTCTCAATCACTCTTCAGGTATTTTTCTGGTCCTATTCTTTTCAGTTCTTACACTGTTAGAATTTCAATATTTGATTAGGAGTGTTATTGAGAGTTTGAGATGCTTATACCATGTTGGGATTATTTGTAGGACTATGATAATTTCTGTTTTTTTTTTTTTAAATAGTCCTTTTTCTGCTGTTATTCTGCCCAAAATTTTTGCTAACCTAACAAGATTTTTTTTTGGGATTATTTTTTTTTTTGGAATATTCTTGTTGATTTTCTTTTTGCAGAATCATGTCTGCCATCAGTTCCCAGCGCCGGGTCTGTCAGAGGATAGAAGCAGAGCAAAATGAAATACAAGCGAAGATTATGGACTGGACTGTCATTGCTGAACGGAACGTGGTCCGTGTAGATATCATGGTGCCTCCGCTGAACAGTATCCATGAGACTATCCAGCATTATCAGTGGAACTACCTCTATACCTGTGCCTGCGTCGTCCTCACCAGGCTGGTCCGACTTTTTTATGCAAACTTGGAGGTTGCTCAGGATGATGAGCGTGGGACGGTACTGCAGTCCACTATTGACGGACACATAATCACTGTTGATCCCCAGATCATCAACCAGTTTATCGGGGTACCTGTTCTCGATCTACCTCTATGGATGAGCTCCGAGAGTTTTTCCATGCTATTCCACAGGGTGAAGGGCATCAAACCTCCATCAAGATTGGTGCTCTAGGTCCAGCTCATCGTATGTTGGCCAAAATTATTCTGCACAATCTGTGGCTGGTTACCAGGCGGAGTAATCTAATATTGAAGAAGGCCCAGTTTGTTCTTGCTGTTCACTTTCGCTTTCCTTTCTATCTCTGCAAGCATATTCTGGGAGTCATGCTCGAGGCTCATGATGAGGGCACTGCCGGTCTTCCTTTTGGCTGTCTCCTTACTCAGACCATCCTGCAGTTCGGTATCAATGTAGATGGAGAGCCTATGATGAAGATGAAACAGCCCCTTAGCAAACAGACTTTACAAAAGTCAAATGCGCAGCTGTGGAGAGAGGATTTTGATGAGGATATGCCTGCTGCGATGCATGTTGCTTTTCCGAACGTAGCTTCATCCTCTCACACTGTCCCGCCTTCTGAACCAGAGGTCAATGTTTCTCAGATTATGGAGGCTCTTACTGCTCTTCAGGGGGGATGAGCAATATGCAGGTGTCGATGTCCTCCATGCAGTAGTCCGTGTCCTCCATGCAGCTGGAAATACGGTCCATCAGCAAGAGGGTGGAGCAGACCCACTTGGACCTTCAGGAGTGTCTCCAAGTCCGTCATCCAGAGAGCAGTGATGATGAGGCTGCTGCACCAAAGGCTGCACGTCAGACTCCCAGAGCTACACCTCTGGCAGAGGATGTTTGATTCCCTCGTGTTTCTTTGTTGTCTTTTTATTGTTTTTTGTTATTTTGAGACAATTTGTTGTTTATTATAACTCTTGGATTTATATTACTCTGTTTCCTGGGTCCTTTTGAGACCGTTAGGGGGAGTAATTTTTATTTCAGTTGGTTGTTTTATTACTCTGTTTACCCTTTGTCCCTTTGTGACAAAAAGGGGGAGTAATTTTTATTTTGGACTGGGAATGTATTTCCAAACCGGTTTCAAGTGATTTTTGTCCCAGAATGGCCAAAGGGGGAGTTTGTTAGTATTTTGGCCTTATTCTGTGTTTGGACAAAATCACTTATGTGTAATGATGCGGTAAACAGGGATTCCACTTTCAGAGTGATGTCAGAAGATTCTGCCTGCGAGTCAGAAGAATTTCAAGTTCCCTATCAGCCGTCCGGACGACGTGTCATTCCATCCGGACATCAGACAGACAAGCATCATCTGTCCAGATGATGTGTTTCTTCCTTTTGGACACCTACATCGTATCGAGAAGCTTCTGTGCCAGCTTGCTCCGTTCGGACGTTTCAGCAGCACATCTGGACGCCTATCAGTTCTCGAACGGTTCACTGATTCTTTCCAAGTTTCAAGAAAGGGAAGATCAATCAACCGTCCGAACGATGGGGTATCCCGTCCGGACGCGTATCTCCGTAAGGCAAGAATCGCAATTCAAAATTAACCGTCCGGACATCTGACAGCTGTGGTCTGGACGCTGGTGCATCGTATATAGTAACTGTCGATTTGACTTCAACCGTCCGAACGTCTCCCCCTCATGGTCCGGACGCACACGCATCAGATATGGAAATTGCGTGTTGAAGTTTAGCCGTCCGGACGCTCCTGCCCCATGGTCTGGACGCGCGAAGCCTGTTATGGAAATTACTTGTAGCGGACGTGCGTCTGTCTGGACGATCGAGCCATCCCGTCCGGACGATGTTCTTATACAGGAAAGATTTCTCCACGAAAATTTTGGAAAATCCTGTCGCACAGTTGTCCGTCCGGACGGCCATGGTTCACCCCAGACGGCCCCCAGGCATATTTTGCATGACGCCCATTCTGACCCCCAGCCTATAAATAGGGGCCCCTGGGCACTTAGACTACAAGAATTCGATGTGAATTCCATTAGAGCTCAGAGACGTGATATCTCCTCTGAAGCCATTTTTCAAGAGTGTTGTGCTGTAAACCGAAGTCTATCTTAGAGGTCGGCTCTAAGGTAATGAGTTTCATTGAAGACCCCTTCAGGTAGGTGAACCTGGTTGGGAAGCGTTCGTGTTGGGTTACACGTCAGAGATCAAGGTACAACCACTGCATCGGTACATGTGAGTGTTACTGTCTTGTATCTAGCTTTGTCTTCTGAATAGTGGAATTCCTGGGTTTGGCTGCCTCGGAATGGTTTTTCTCTTAACTAAGTTTCCACTTCGTCAATAAAAATCTTTGTGTCATTTACTTTCCGCTGTGCTTTAATTTTTGTTGACACTTGTTGCACACACTTTACTTTTAGAAGTCATTTCAATTTTTCACCTTTAAATGAAGTTCAGATGTAGCAGAAAAGAAAAGGCCTTGACCAGGAGAACTTTTAAGATATCTTAAAACTCTATAGGCTGCATCAAGATGAGTTTGACGAGGATAAGCTATGAACTGGCTGAGTTTCTGGATTGCATAAGAAATGTCAGGCCGGGTTATGGTCAAATATAGAAGACAACCAACTAACCAACGATAGACTGAGGGATCCTCAAGTGAAACACCATCAGATTGAGACAACTTCAAGTTGGATTCAATAGGAAATTTTGCAAGCTTGGAGGCAAGTAACCCACATTCATCAATGATCTCCAAGGCATATTTACGCTGGGAAACAGAAATACCCTGTGTATTCCGAGCAACTTCTAAACCAAGAAAAAACTTGAGAGGACCAAGGTCTTTCAATTTAAACTGAGTGTTTAAGAAATTAGTCAACTGAGAAATAGCCTGAGAATCATTACTGGCCAATATAATATCGTCAACATATACCAACAAAACCACAATGGAAGAACCTTGAACCCGGGTAAACAGAGAATAATCAGAACAGGATTGAGAAAATCTAGAATTGAACAAAGTGGTTGAAAATTTGAGAACCACTGTCTAGAAGCCTGCTTTAAGCCGTATAAGGACTTAGTCAATTTACAAACTTTAGAAGACTCTCTGTTTGAAGAACAACCAGCAGGTAGTAAATTCCCTTTACAATCAAAACCGGGAGGAAGAGTCATGTAGACCTCTTCATGTAAATCACCATGCAAAAATGCATTGTTTACATCTAATTGGCGAAGAAACCAATTTTTAGATGCAGCAACAGCCAGTAAAATGCGGACAGTGGTGAGTTTAGCCACTGGTGAAAAAGTGTCATAATAGTCTAGACCTTTGCATTGGGTGTACCCCTTGGCAACAAGCCTAGCTTTATAATGTTCTATAGAACCATCAACTTTATTTTTGAGTTTATAAACTCATTTACAACCAATAGGCTGCTTATAAGAAGGCAAATCAACAATTGTCCAAGTATTGTTAAGCTCAAGAACAGAAATCTCAGCATGCGTAGCATCTATCCATTGCTGAGATTTTACTACTTGATGAAAATATTTGGGTTCAACATGTGAGGAAATACTAAGACAAAAGTGTTTGTGTTTAGAAGAAAGTTTATGATAAGCAAGACAAGAAAAAGAGTAAGGAATACCTAATTTGTTAGAAGAAGATGAAGAGGATGGGTGAGTTGCAAGTTAGCAATGGTAGTCTTGAAAAAAGCCTGGTCTACATTTAGCACGAATAGACTTTCAAGAAGGAGCAATATCTGTAATAGAGGTAATATCTGTAGAAGGATTATCAATAGAACCAGAAACAATATCTGGAGAAGGAGGATGAATATCTAAAGAAAACATAGGCTGAGCATTATCAGTAGATTGAGGAGAAAAAGATGGTACAGTGTGAGTAGGACTAGACACTGTTGGTTCAGAGAAAGGAACTGGTAAAACAGAAGGATTAAAAGATAAAGAATCAGAATTAGGAATAGATTTATATGGAAAAACTGATTCATGAAAGATCACATTTCGAGAGACAAAAATTGATTTAGATTTCAAATTCAACAACTCGAAACCTTTGACACCGGCTGGATATTCTAAAAACAGACAAGGAACAGCCCTAGGATTAAATTTGTGACGATTTCTAGTCAAGGTTGAAGCAAAACACAAGCATCCAAAAACCCGTAAATGTGAATAAGAAGGAGATTTTGAAAATAATATCTCATAAGGAGATTTATTTGACAATAGGGGAGTTGGAATGCGATTAATAAGGTGAACTGCAGTGAGAACACAGTCACCCCAAAAATGCAATGGAATATGAGATTGAAAACGTAAGGCACGAGCGACATTTAAAAGATGTTGATGTTTACGTTCAACAATGGCACTTTGTTGAGGAGTCTCAACACATGTTCGGTGATGAATAACACCTTTAGCCATATAAAAATTGACCATATCAAATTCAAAACCATTGTCCGAATGCAAACATTTGATTTTGGTATGAAACTAAGTTTCAACCAAGTGAAAAAATTACTGAATGAAATAACGAGTTTGAGACTTGGAATGCATTAAAAACACCCATGTAAAACGGCTGAAATCATCCACAATGGTCAAAAAGAAACTGTTATTATTGGATTTCACAGCAAAGGGACCCCAGAGATCATAGTGGATCATGCCAAACAAAGACTGAGATATAGAAGTACTAGAAGAAAAATGAAGCCTATGCTGTTTTGCTAAGGGACAAACTGTACAAATGGATTCAAAATTACAAGAAACAGATGGAATGAAATTTGCTAACAATTTCATCCTAGAATTCGACAGATGACCTAACCTATAATGCCATAGGTCAATGGAAACATCCTTTATTGAAACAGAACATACTGTACGTACTTTAGGCTTATTCAGCAAGTAAAAGAGATCACCTTGCTGTCTACCCACGCCAATCGTCATCCAGTCAAACAAACTCTGTATGAAACAAAAATTGGCAAGAAAAATCAGACAACAAGTAAGAGACTTAATCAACTTGCTAGCAGAAATCAAGTTGAAAGAGAAAGAAGGAACATAGAGAACATCATGTAATGTAAGATGTTCAGAGAGTTTGACAGTACCAATATGTGTAACTATGGCATAATTACCATTTGGTAATTTGACACGAGAAGAAATAGTAACAGTAATTGAAGTGAATAATGACACGGTACTGATCATGTGATTAGTGGTGCCAGTGTCAATTATCCAAGAAGAAGATTTATCAGATGAAATAGCAGGTGAAGTATGTGATGATGAAAATACAGAATGTTTCATATCCAAAGAAATAGAAACATTAGCAGAATGAACCATGGATTGCTTCATGTTTGAAAGGAAGGAAGCAAAAGAAAAAGGAATTGAATTAGAAACATTACCTCCAATGTTGGAGAACAAATGATCCTGAGAGCTACCTACTTGAAGTGCTGAAGGGGAATTCTCAGGAACTGAAGTTGAAGGTTTAAGGAGAGAAAGCAGTTGTTGAATCTGTTCTTGAGGAATAGAAAGCTGAGGAATCTGAAGAGATTGATCAACTTCATGGACTTGATTTGCTGAAATGGTATTCGGCTTGTTCTTGTTGAACTTGTACCTTGGGGGGTACCCATGCAGTTTATAATATTTTTTCATTGTGTGGCCGAGTAGACCACAATGAGTGCACAAAGGCCTGTCCTTACGAAAAAAAGATTTGCCATTGTGATGTTGCTGATTCTGGTATTGTGATGAAGCTCTAGGCATCGATGCAGCGGTTTCCACTTGAACAGGATGAACAAAAATCTCACACTGCCTTTCCTCTTGAAAAACCAAAGAAAATACCTTATTGATCGAAGGTAATGGATCAATAAGGAGGATCTGCCCACGGATCTGAGCAAAACTGTCATTCAGTCCCATGAGGAACTGAAAAATGTAATCTTGATGCAAATAATCAGCAAGAATTTTAAGATTATCACAGGAACACTGTGGAATTGGCTGATAATTGGTCAATTCATCCCAAAGCCCCTTGAGTCGGGTAAAATACTCATTGACAATAAGGTTCTATTGTGAGTGCAAGGAAATCGCCTTCTGCAACTGAAAGATTCGAGGGCCATTCTTCTATGAAAAATGATCCTTCAAATCATTCCACATATCATCGGTGGAGTTGATGTAAATCACACTCGCCGCAATATCCAAAATTCAAAATCCAGGAGAAAACCATATTATTGCTACAATTCTAGGCATGAAATTCAACTTCAATCTTAGCAGATGGTTTCTTGATCAATCCATCAATAAACTTGAGCTTATTCTTGGCTGTTAAAGCCATGATCATCAAACGGCTCCAAGTGTGATAGTTGTCGCCTTGAAGAACTTGAGAGACCAAGAAGGAACCAGGACTGTCCCCGTGATGAAGATAATAAGGGCTGGAAGAATCAGAAAACGCAAAAGAGAATGAGCCAGACGCCATGGATGGCTGCTCTGATACCATATTGATTTTCAGAAAGGAAAATGTGCGAGGAAAGTTTGGAGAGAAGAAAGAGTTGAAAGCTCTGGAATTCTTATTAAACTCAGTAAAAATACATAATGAATTACAACTGAGAGAAAGATATTTATACTAAATGTTGTGAGTTTTAATGAGTACTCGCAAGTGCACGAATTGTTTGCAATATAGTGTGTGCAAGTGCGAGGTCGAATCCATAGGGAAATGGTTAAAAATCAGTGTCTTGTTTAATGACCCTCATTTTAACCTAGTTCCAAAGGTTTGAGGGTTGAACAAAAACAAAAACACTTAGCCAAGAGATGAAGTGAAATATGCAAATAAAAAGGAACTAAGGCTAAGGAATCTACCAAACCAAATCCAACAACTCACACTCTTGGTTCCCACTTGAATACCCAAAGAACATTAAGCTTTGGATGTCATTCAAATTTCTTAACCACAAACTCTAGAACCATTAAATGAATCCAACTCGAAGATAAATCACAAAGAGTACCCATTTGAAATCAAATCATCCAATGTATCCATTCAATGAACAAATCACAATGGATATCATCATTCAAACTGATAAAACAATGTATCCATCGGTTGAAACACATTAAATGTCTTATATCTACCACCAACTACATTCATTGCAAAAGATAAAGCATTAAATGAATGGAACTTGAACAACAAATATGATATAGCATTAAATGTGCACGTAGTATAACAAGAGTGTGAGTGTCATCAATGGAAAGGTTTCATCCTCAACCTTAGTTGAGGTTACTAGCCTTCCTAAGAACACCACAAAAACTTGAAGAACAAACATGAAAATTGAAGAAAAGCTTTACAAAGACAAATGTCTGAAGAAAAGAGCTACTGAAATAAACTACAAAATGTACGAAATTAAACCTATCTACTGCTCTCTGAACTCCCTCAACAAGGAGGCATGGCTATGGCTTTATAGAAGGAAATTAGGGCTAGAAACCCATGTAAAATGACTCCTCTAACCCCCTCTAGGGTTCCTCTCTTACTAGAGACAACCAAGGTCACGAAACCAGCGTGTTCTGCTACGAAAATCAGAGGGAGAACTGCTTTTTGTCATGGAGAAGCTCCTGATTGGGCGTTTTGGCGCGCTTCTGCAAAAGTAAGTTATGGGAAATTTCGATCGATCGACTTTTATTTGATCGATCGACTTCGGGCAAAATTTCGATCGATCGACTTTTAAGTTTGATCGATCGATTTTTCAGGACTTCCGAATTTCCAAGTATTTCCATATGAAATTATGTCATTCCTCTCTTATTGACCTATAAAACACAAAAACTAACAAAAATATCAGAAAATAGCACGGCTAAAGGTCTAACTAATGTAAATCAAGGGGTCCAAATATACGATATTTGGCACTCATCACTAAAGCTAATCTAATTGTTCAACTAATATCAGTTAATTCTAATTGCGTAACAAAAAGAAAAACTAAATAACAAATCTGTCGAAATTAATCTGATAAAAATATCTCAATAAGCTTCCAGATAACTTGTCTCAGAGCTTTTTCTTCTTCACTTCCTCGGATGTCTTTCCGATTCTGCTAGGATTCTTGCTCAGGTTTCTACATGGATTCCATCAGAGCCTTCATGGTCTCCTCGGCATTGATGAATTCCTCCTAAACTAGTTCCAGGCACTGTCAGTGAGTGTGAGCGAGAAATCTCCGCATGCTATTTTGTCGGGAATTCTATAGAGGATTAAATAAGCTCAATAGGTCTCGAAGAGCTCTACTGGATCTCTGTTTTCATCGAACGAAGTTATATAAGGGACCTTGAATTTTTATGGGATGGGAAAAATTCATCACCCGTTCCATGGAAGGAAGGCTTGTATCGCAGAACAGATCATTAACCACCGATTGTTTGTCGGGCATTTTCTATGCCATGTCCCGAGCCACCTGATCTTAATTGGCCTCCAGATCTTTCATTTTTTTTCGTGAGGCTGTCCGTCCCTCCTTGGTTGTTTGTTGGACAGTCTCGGGTAGTCGCCTGATGTGAGCGATGCTTTGTCTCTCGGTGGGGCACTCTACTGTGCTAGATTTCCTCTATTTCTTTGGTCTCCCTCTCATTATCTTCTCCTTGGAACATATCTTTCTCCCTGGTATCACTCGGGATCTGACGTAGGAGTTGCTCGTTTTGTGCTGCCAGAGTATCCACGGTCCTAGATATCTATAGCATTTGTTTCTCTAACAGAGCAATCCGCCATTGAGGATCATTGGAGGTTGTGGGTGGATCATCCTTGCCTGTGACTTTGTGTCTAGGTTGTGTATGGGAGGGAACTCCTTGATCTTGTGGTAATCATTGCGAATTTTTATTTGGAACCTAGTCATTCCCACTGACAATGCCAAACTTTAATTTTTGGGGAGCACCTACAAAATAATAAGAGAGTATGAGCTTGTCGGGGATGGTTCGGTGGGTGATAGCTCTGACACTCAAGTCAGTTCCTTTTAGAGAGGAAAGTACGGACTTATAAATGAAGCATTTGTTTTTGAGAGAGATTGTGAATCCCCCATTAATTACCTGGACTTTGTCTCGCTTTTATAGGAATGTAGGATCTTGCAATTGTATCTAACTCTATCCCTTGGGCTGTCGGGATTGAGTGTTTACGTTGAACTTTTCATAATCTCTAGATATCCGGGATTTGCTGATTTGGTGGAATGGGAATCCTAGTTGGATAGAGAGGATCTGAACAGTTTCAGGAGTCCCCGGGACTTAAGTGTACAAATAGTTCTTAGCCAACCCAATCCCCAACAAAGTTTACCAGTAATTGGAAAAGAAACTCTGATAGATATAAAATTAAGCTATCAAGTATATCTTTACAAATGAATCAGTGGTATTTAATTAATGAATTACGTAGATTTTTGTTTTTGTTTTTTGTTTTTTGTTTTTTGTTTTTTGTTTTTTGTTTTTTGTTTTTTGTTTTTTGTTTTTTTTTTTCCCACAATAGTTTCTTACTTGGGGCCATCAAAACGATGTCTATATCCTAAAAAGTATGGTATAAACTCGGCATTAAATATATATATATATATATATATATATATATATATATATATATATATATATACTTTTTAAAAGAAATGACATTTAGTCTCCTTCCTTTCTGTCGGAGAGAGTTTTCAGCGTTATTTATCAATACGCGGAAAACAAAAAGAACAATAAAAACAAGGGAAAACTTCAATTTACCCCCATGAAGTTGTCACCAATTTGCAATTCTACCACCAATGTTTCAATTTTGTTAATTGCACCCCATTAAGTGTCAAAAATTTTCAATTTAGGGAATCTGTCCAAATCGATCGTCTGAATTAACGAAATTTGCCTCACGTGCCTGTTAGTGATGTAAACGGACGAGAATGCCCTTACTTCTCAACTGATGAAGAAAAGCCGTGCACGTGTGTCTTTTACACTTGTATGAAAAAAGATGAACAAAAGCCATCATTTTAAAAAGTTAGAGCCGAAAAGCACAGACCTGTTCGTCATCTTCTTTAGTGTTTACACACACCTTATCTGTGTTCCTTTCGGCCTTCATGATTTCGCCTTCCTGTGTGGGTTTTCTTCAACTAGCAAAACGAAAATCGACACTGTTGGTGAAAGTTTCGTGATTAAATTGAAGTGGTGTTTTTTTTTTTCAAGGTATGTTAAAAAGACTCCTCTTTTCAAATTAGGGTTTTGTGCAATATGAGATTTCGTCGTAGTTTTTTATCGAATATCAAATTTCTTTTGAAGTTAGTTTATTATGCCTTTCTTTTAGCTGCAAATTTCGCTTTCAATGATTGGGTGTGTCTTTTTCAAGCTCGAAAGTTAGTTTCACTTATTAGGTCCGCGGGTCCGTGTGTTTTGTTTAGGGTTTATACAGTTACTAATTTTTGTTGTGTTGGGTCCATGTGCTTTGCCTTTACTGGGTCCGTGTGTTTGGTTTTTGTTAGACATATGCTGCTCTGTGTTTTGCTTTGGTTGGTTACATGTGGGTGTAAAAATCGTAGGTGGTCCCCATAGGATTTTATATGCATATATATTGGTTGATGTTATCAAGACTCTTGTTTTAGAATTTTGTTTTGGCTGCTTCAAAATTAAAGTGCTTTGTGTTTTGTTGGTTGGTGACATGTGTGTGTAAAATCCGTAGGTGGTCCCCAAAGGATTTGATATGCATATATATATTGGTTGATGTTATCAAGACTCTTCTCTTTTATTTAATTCCACTATATATGTGACTTATTGTGTTTTATATCATTGACCTCATAGGATGGGAAGTAGTGCACTGGTGGTTGAGGTTCATTATGGGGGTAGGTTCGACCGGAGGTTCGGTTGTGTATATGTAGGTGATGAAGTTGAAGTGCATCACGAGAAGGTTGACCTTGATAAATTATCATATTTTGAAATTAAAGGTATATGTAAGAAATATGGGTATAGGTTAGGGGATTTAAGGTATTTTAAAGATCCTGGGAAGAGTCTTGTTGATGGCTTGTATTTAATTACTTCAGACCATGATGTGCTTTCACTGTCTGCTTGCCATACTAGGCATGTAATATTGGAATTATACATTGTGTCTTTTGGGAATGAAGGGGGTGGTGAAGAGGATAGTGAAGAGGATGATGAATACGGAGGGAGGGTTAATTTTGATGATCCTTGGTGGGCAGATAAGTTAAGTGATGATGAAGACTTATTTGATGTTGATGTTGGTGCAGGTACTGGACCATCTAATGTACAACCTGATAATCCTAGGGTTGAGAGTAGTGAAGAGAGTAGTAAAGAGGGTAGTGATAATGATAGTGAAGATGATGGGGACCACACTGAAGCTGGCCAAATGACATATGAAGATGTTGATGATGACTATAACTCTGATATGGGTAGAAGTGACATTCTTGTCTCACCAGTACCTAGTGATGAAGAATGTGAAATAACCTCTGCCACAGGGCCTGAGTTCCATTCAGTTGACATGGGAGATCCAGTTTCTGAACTAGAGATGAAATTCCCAGATATACGGACATTCAGGGAGGCTGTTAGGATGTTCAATCTTAAAAGGGGGGAAGGACATCACATTTAAAAGGAATGAAAAACAAAAGTGTATAGTTGTGTATAAGGAACCAAATTGTAATTATAGAGTATATGCCAGAAAGCTGCCTGATGAAGAGACATTTCAGATAAGGTTTATGCAAAGTGAACATCAATGTTGCAGGCAATTTAAGAACTCAATTGTGACATCCACCTGGATTGCTGACAAACTCATAGACAAGTTTAGAGTTCAGCCCAACATACCTTTGGGTGCGATTCAGAATGAAGTGAAAGAAAGGTGGAGGGTGGAGGGTGGATGTAAATCCAAGCATGATGTATAGGGCAAGAACAAAGGCTAATAGAAAGATTTTTGGAAAGCATGAGCTTCAATACGTGAAGTTGTGGGACTATTGTGAGACATTGAGATCAACCAACCCGAGAAGTTGTGTTGTGATGAAAGTGGATATGCTAGTGCCTGAGGTCAATCCAAAGTTTCTAAGAATGTATTGCTCCTTGGTTGCCATGAAGAAAGGCTTTCTGGAAGGATGTTGACCTGTTATAGGGGTGGATGGGTGCTTCCTTAAAGGACCATTTAAGGGGCAACTCCTAGCTACGGTTGGACGAGATGACAATGGTAATATGTATCCAATTGCCTATGCTGTAGTTGAAGCTGAGACCAAGGACAGCTAAATATGGTTTCTGGAAACCTTAGTGTCCAATCTTGGACACCATGAGTGGCATAGCAGACCAACATTTATTTCAAATTGACAGAATGTAAGTTATGGTACATGATTACACTTCATTTATTTTTTATTTACTTGAACTTCATCCATTTTTTATTTACTTACACTTCATTCATTTTGCACTTGGAATGTTGTACAATCTTAATGTAATATATTGTTATAATTTTTGTAGGGGCTAATGCCAGTATTTGAGGAGGTCATTCCAAATGTAGACCATAGGATTTGTGTCAGGCACTTGTATGCCAACTTCAGGGACATCGGGGGGCATCGAGGAGTGGCCTTGAAGGAGAAGTTATGGGTTGCAGCTTCTGCATACACTGAAGGGGATTTTATGAGTGTAATGGATGAGCTGAAGAATATGAACAGTGATGCCTTTGAGTACTTGCACAAAATTGACCCAAGTGCATGGTCCAGAGCATGGTTTACTGAGGATACAAAGTCTGACCTTTTGCAGAACAACATTTGTGACTGTTTTAACTCTTACATTTTAAAGGCTCGTGATAAGCCTATCTTGACCATGCTGGAGATGATAAGGAGAAAATTGATGTGGAGATATCAAGCTAAGAGAGATGGCATTCAAAAGCTAACTGGAAAGATAACTCCTAAAATTGCAAAGAAGTTGGAGTAAGTGGTCCAACTGGCAAACAATTTGTGGTGAACATGAGGAGAAGAACATGTGGCTGTAGGGTTTGGCAAATGACTGGAATCCCATGTGTGCATGCATGTGCTGCTATACGACATAGTTGTAAGGATGCAGCAGATTATGTTGATGACTTATATTCTTTGGAGATGTACAAGAAAGCATACGAGCCAGTTATATATCCAATGGATAAAAACCCAGCATAACATGTTGGAACCCCCAGTGGCTAAAGCGACCCCGGGTAGACCAAAGAAGTTAAGAAAAATGGGAGTTGATGAAAGCAGAGATCCGCAAAATAAATTCAGAATTAGAAGGTTTGGAGCAAGGATGACATGTTCCAAATGCAAGGGAAAATGGCACAATAAAAGGGCATGTCCAATGAATATGAGTCAATTAAGTCAAGAGTTGCCTACCCCACCTCCAGCAAGTGTGAGTTTTGCTATTGATCTTATTATCCTTGTTATTGTGTAGTACATGCAAATTGATTGGCTCACACCTTTTGCTATTTATTCTGTACAGACACAAAGTACTAGCTCCAGCATTCGTACACATCCCAAAACCAAAGGTGGTGCCAGTCTAAAGGTATCAGCATTGTTATTATCATTAATTTTTGTGGTGTTTTTTTTTTTTTTTTTGGTTTTTTCCTTTGTATATTGTGCTTACATAAATGCTATTGAGTTTTGTTATTGGTCTTATTACCCTTGTTATTATTGTGACACCTTTTGCTATATATTCTGTGCAGACACAAAGTATTAGATCCAGCATGCGTACACATCCCAAAACTAGAGGTGGTGCCAGTCTAAAGGTATTAGCATTGTTATTATCATTGATTTATGTGATGTTTTTTTTTTTTGTTAGTTTTTTCCTTTGTATATTATGCTTACATAAATGCTATTGTGTTTTGTTATTGGTTTTATTATCCTTATTGTTATTGTGACACCTGTTGCTATTTATTCTGTACAGACACAAAGTATTAGCTCCAGCATGCGTACACATTTCAAAACCAGAGGTGGTGCCAGTGTAAAGGTACTAACATTGTTATTATCATTGATTTCTATGGTGTTTTTTTTTTTTTTCTTGTTAGTTTTTTCCTTTGTATATTATGCTAACATAAATGCTATTGTGTTTTGTTATGGGTGTAAGGGTGCAATAACAAATCCGGTCCCAACACTTGCAATTCGTTCAAGGACCCTACAGTCCGAAAGGGTCAAGAGTATTTTTCAGACTACTGCATCCAAACCCACCATACACATTGATCTAACTGAGAGTGGGTCAGATAGTGGGGCAGCAACAAGAGGAGGTGCAGCAATCCGAGGTGGACATGCATTCAGAGGTGATGGAACTAGTGGGGCAACATCAAGAGGTGGTGCAAATCCAACAGCTGATACGGCAACCAAAAGCAAACGTGTAGTTGTAACTGTTGAAAAAGCAATTCAAATTGCTAAAGAGAAAAAGAAGAGAAGGAAGCCAGATTGGAAGATATAATTCATAGACAGTCGTTTGAAAGTTTTTTTACGAACAACACTTTAAATGTTTGTCATGCATTTGATACACATCTATTGTGCAATTGGTCTTTTGTTTAATGCACATGTCATGTAGTTGAATTTGGTCTAGTGTGCAATTGGTCTTTTGTTTAATGTACATGTCAGGTAGTTGAATTTGTTTTTGCATTTTAAATGTAGTTGGAATGTTGGTCTTTTGACATGCAGATGCAGTTGGATTGTTTTTTGCACTTTAAATGTAATTGGAATGTTGGCGATTTTGACATGTACTTGGAATGTTTTTGTGAACTTGGAATGTATAGCCATTTATGCGCGCAGTTTGTGTAACACATCATTTATGTGCCTAGTTTGTGTACTTTGAAAGTGACATGCTTGGAACGTTTGGCTTGGAATGATTTGTGGTTAAATGTATTTGTGCATTTCAGGTTTAATAGAGCACAATCGGATTTCTTTCAAATAATTCAGTTGACATACAACACATCACAAAACAACTTGACACATCACTTCAAATATTTGTGAGTGTTTGATACCACAACATGTTCCAACTTAATACACCACAACACAAAACAACTTTCAACAAAAAAACATGCACTAATCCACGCTTGCATCCATCATGGCAACCTCAAATGACCAATTGTACTACCCTGCTGGTTTTGGGTTGCATATCCGAAGAAAAAGCACAGTGCAAACATAATCCATGAACACACAAGCATTGTATGGTAATTCTTCTTCATTGCTCCATGTTTGATATCCAAAACTTCGATTTCTTTACGATATTGAAGATTTTCGGTCTTCACAACCTCAACTTCTTTCTCTATTTTGGCCTTCACCTTCCCAACTTCTACTTCAACCATGCCTTCACATCGTTTAGCTTCTACCACCAAACCTTCATGCCACTCATACAATCGATCGACAACTCTCTTACCATGTTCACACATTTTGGGATCAACCCACTCAAAGAAACCACAATCCCTATTAATCTGCCAAAAAACAACACAAATCAAATTTCAAAAGTTGACATACTAAGTCCATCTACATATCAAGGTTCAATATTTCAGCACAAGTGAAACAGAATTGGGATGACAAAGCCAATACTGTTGCAGTATCAAAAACCCAAATCACATTCTTTAATTATTTCTACAAACACTTTAAAAATTTCAGCAGAGACGAAACCCTAAAATTTTGTAGCCTAAAGTGATTAACTCAGTTTTATAAACTCTAAACAAAATCATACTATAAGCCTAGAAAAAACACACAAAAAACCCTACAATTTTTTGATCACCCAAATGTATAATGAAACCCTAAAATTGAAGAGAATAATTAGCACTTGCCTTCCAATTTTCACAGCCCATAAACCTTCTTCCGAAATTTTTTCTGGTGTGTGCCATTTTCATAGGCCGCTCGCAGTAGCATATTTGTTGCCGTGAAAACAATGCAACAGTCTGGGTGGACTCCGAGCTTGCATCTATCCTCTCCTTCGAATCCCCATTGGAGTTGGTTGTTGGGTCGCCGGACGAGCCCTGCTTCGAGCCATCCATCGTCTCCTTCAACTAGCTGTGGGCGAAACCCTACCATTTTCCCCGATTTTTTCCCTTCTTCTTTTCTCTTCTCTCCTCTCTTAATCTCTCAGGAATTTGAACTAGTATGAAATAAGGTCATGAGCGGGGTTGGGTTTCTAGAGGTATTTGAGAAAAAAGAACAGCTAAAAAAATGAGGGCATTCTCGTCCGTTTACATCACTAACAGGCACATGAACGGCACGTGAGGCAAATTTCGTTAATTCAAACGGACGATTTGGACAAATTCCCTAAATTGAAAATTTTTGACACTTGATGGGCTGCAATTAACAAAATTGAAACATTGGTGGTAGAATTGCAAAATGGTGACAACTTCATGGGGTTCAATTGAAGTTTTCCCTAAAAACAAAGTATAGAATAGATGTATTTGGATCATCTCCGATCCTTGAAAGAGTAAGGAAAAAATTGTCTAAAAAAATGTGAACAAATAATTTGGTCTTTATTTTTACAAGAACCGAATACTTTTCAATTCATTTGAATTGGATAGGATCTATTTTCAGAATAAAGATAACAAAAATTATATGTAGTTATGTGGTGAAGACCATACTATAGACAAGCCTCTAAGACTCGACTGCTAAGAAGCTTAGAAAGCCCCCAAAGTATGTCTAAATCAAGAAGTCCCCAAAGATGCGCGCCCACACCAACAAAGCCAAAACAAAAACCGACAGTCTACCTAAGTGGCTTTAGACCCGAGCACATCCTCGCTCAGACACAACGATCTGTGGTCGATTCCTTTATTGCCAACTCACTCAATTGCATGTTCATGCCAAATAATCAATCCCGATATTTTTGGGAGGAAATCTCTACGTCAGTAACAAAATACTAGTAGAAGTCCTTAAAACCCTACAGAACAATGACAGGAGCAACAAATATGTAAAAGGAGGGATGGCCTCCTTATCAAGTACACACAGAAACGCTGTTACCCCATTTATCTAGTTTCACTCTCTTGGTGAGAGCTCTTACTAACTTCGATGTTGGAGTACTCCCGGTCGTTTGTCCTTCGAGACCTGCGATCTTCTGACAACTTTTTTCTTATCTTGTAAAAAGAGTTTTATGGGAGGCTCAGTCGTTTGCAAATCTACTTCAACAGTTACTAAAATTGCTGTATTAGATTTGTTTATGCGTGCTCTAGTTGATTTTGTTGATTTGGTGTGTGATTGTTTATTTTTAAGTTTTGTTGAAAATTTTGAGAAAACACCTATTCACTACTCTAGGTACTATTTGTGGTCCCTCGTAAATTTCATAAACAAGAAAAACCGCTGCACACTGACTCAATGAGGGAAGAAAAAAATAAAATAAACTTTTTTTAAAAAAAAAAAGACAAATAAAGAGACAATGTGTTATGTTTGTTTGTCATGCTTCCAAGTGCAATAAATTACGGGGGCCATAACATTGGGTGACTGTGAATGCCCTAGGAGCCACGACAGCTAAAAATTGGCCGTTTTGGTGAAAACCCCCAGCATAAATTGCATTCAAACCTCTCGATCTCTCTCTCTGTCTGTAGAGAGTAATTCAAACTGTGTCTTCAGTTTGTTTGGCATGCTTCTTGGTGCAATAAATTACAATTGCGGTGGCCATAACACTGGCTAAGAGTGATGCCACGTAGTCCAGGAAAGAGTTGGCCCTTTTTTTGTGAAAAGCCACAACATAAATTCATAAATTGCATTCACACCTCTCGACTCAACAAAAGACACACCACAAACCGATCAGAATATGGGACCAGATATATAGTTTTAAATTATTTGTTTAAATTTTAAAAAAAAAATCGAACACGTAATTATGAAAGATTATTTATAAAATTTACGTGACTAAATAAAATTTTAAATAACTTAATTTTTATTTGATAAAAAAGTCTGACTTATATGAATTCTAGAATATTCGAACTAATAATTTCAGAACTCAAAATATGAGTGGTACATTAAATCGTCTTGGATCGCACGCCTGTTTGGTGGCTTTCACGTTTTCCACAGGACTAGACGTTAGCTCAGGCTTTATCCCTGCCTATTGTCCATTTCTAGGACTGTTTGCACCAGACTTTGCTCTTCATTGCATGCATACCTTTTCAACCTCTCTCTCTCTCTCTCTCTCTGCTGTACATAACCCTTCCCATGCAGCTTCGCCATTAGAGCTCTTCAATTACATCATACGAAACAGCAATTTGGGTTAATTAGTAACTAATTAGAGCTCTATCTGTTTTATATGTCCAAGAGAGAGAATTTAATATTCAGTACTTAATCTCAAAATTAAATAGTATGAGTTAAAATGACATAAAGTACATTGGTTTTTTAAGATGTATTTTATTTTATATATATTAGAGGTGGTAAGATTTTCTAATAACAACATGCTTGTTAAAAATAAAATAAAAAATAAAAATGTTTTGTTTTATTCTCTTGCTCATCTTTTGTCTATTTTTATATAAAAAATATGCAAATTCACCATTAAATTTATGAGACCACATGTGGGTTGCACAGATTGAATTCAATAAAAGATTTACAAAAGAGATCTACAAAAAAATAATACCAAACATATCTCATAAAAAAACGAAAGGCCTTGGGATTAAAGTCTCAACTGGTAAGCGGCTATATTTCTCACACTGTTGGCTAGTGTTCAATTTCTTGACTGACCTTCTAGTGCATGCTTGGCTGAGGAGCAACTCAAATGGTCAAGGCCAATGAGGTTCAAAGTCCTTGACTAAAGAACAACTAAAGTCATGAAGTGGAGGTCACTAGTTCGAATTCCCCCTCCCCCTTTTGTGTGGACATGTCAAAAAAAAAAAAAAAAAAAAAAAACTAAAGTGATTGGAGTTTATCTGTGTATTAGCACAATATAATCTTGTGATTAATCCTGCGTATGAAATTTCTCATTCTTTAAAAAAAATAAATAAAAAAAAAGGGGGTTTTGTGTGCCTTTAAAATTTCTTTTACTTTCAGAAGAAAAAAAAAGACTAATTTTTTTTTGGAGATGGAAAGTGTACCAAATAGCTGGGGTTGAAACTAAGATTCTACCAAGAAAAAACATCAGTGAAAATAAAAAATTAAAATTAAAAAATTAAAAAGAAATTTAAAAAAAAAAAAAAAAAGATAAGTTAAAGGTCCAAAATATTGTATCTGTTTTACCATAACGTACATTTTAGCAAGTTGAGAGCAATAGTGCACTAAGAGCACTAGTAGCAGATGATTTATATGTGATTCCTTTCCTCAAATATAGGAAAAAATTGAAAAAGTCACATTAAACAATCAACAACAGTTTTCCTAAATTTACATTAAACCCTTGGGTAGCTACAGTGCTATTCAATATTATAGCTGGCCATGAATTGTATAATGATATATTAAAAAAAAAAAAAGAAAGCACATCTTCGCTCTCCTCATGTGACCATATCTCTCTCTCTCCCCTCTCCCATTCTGCAGTGGCTACTAGGATGTTCTGCATATTGCTTGCTTGAAGAATCTAAATCCAATTCTTCCTGCGATGCCAAACCAGCAGCTCAAACTAGGATGTCACAACATCGTAATTAAGAATCTAAATTTGATGGATCTAAGGTCCAAGGAAAATAGCTGATGGGTGTAGCACTCTCATCGTCTTTAGTGAAAGGAATCATCAGATCAAAGATAACAAAAAAAAAAAAATTGCTTTGGGATGAACGAAAAGGTTGGAGGAGTTTCATTTTTGTGATTTTGGGGTCGTTGATACTGATTGGGTGATTGGTGATTTTGGAAATATTTGGGTTTGAATGGTTTCCTTTTACTACATTTTCTTGCCATTTAACTGTGTCTTCGGGTGATTTGCGTGTGATTTAGATTTTCTGTACTTCTGCAAAACTCGATCTTGCAGGAATATCTTGTGTTCTTCTTTTCCAAGCAGAGAACAACAGGCACTGAGAGGGAGAGGACAACACTGAATGAGAGAGAGTGAGATACAGTGAAAAGAAAAAAATGAATAAATATATATATATATATATATATATATATATATATATATATATATATATATATATATATATATATATATATATATATATATATATATATATATTAATGGTTTAGGAAAAGATTAAGGGAATCTGTTATAGGGTGTATTTATATAAGGAATAAAAAAATAGTTTTGTTCTCTAAATTTAAAGAAAATTGTTGAGTGTCTGCTGCTAGTGCTCTAATAAGTAAGAAGTAGTCCCATCCGGTAAGTTTAAAACAATGGAAAGTATGTGTACAATATTACAAGAAAAGTATATTATGCATGTGCAAAACGACAATGATACATAATCTATATCCTCCCATTTTGTTACAAGGTTAAAGATAGTTTATGCCCATATATATATATATATCACTACAAGAAACCTAGTCGGTATATGTCGTTGCTAATACCAAAAAAAAAAATTTATATCAGCGACGACAAACGTGGCGTCGCTAATAAGTCGTCACAAATACTTTGGCGGTAATTTTTTTTCCATGCACGTTGTGCGTCAGGAAAGTATCAACAACGATAAGATACCATTAGCAGCAACACTTAGTGTTGCTAATAGTAACTTAATATCAGCAACGACAATTATCGTCGGTGATATGTAGATCACCAACGACAATACATGGATATGATTGAATCATTTTTGAAACATAACCTCTTGCTAATCAACTACTGTTAGTTTTATACTGGTCTAATATAATAATAATTCTCTTGCAGTGGACTTTTCATCCTTTCTTTTTTCATAGCAAAAGAATCTATACCATCCTAATATGGTGCAGGACTCTTGCTTATTTAGTCGTAAGAATAGCTTATACTTATAGTGATATTATGTTCAGCAGACAGTAGTACTCTTTAGATTTTTAAACTGTACATTCTTCATGAGATCATCCTGATTGCTCTTTCTTCTTCTAAGAACAGTTTTGAAGGTTGCATTTGGCTTTTCTTAAGCAAGTTGTTTTTGTTGTTTATAATTGAAAAAGAAAATTATGAAGGCTTTTTGTTATAGAGTAATTTTTCTTTGGGGTTACCACTGACAGTTCTGGTATAACATTATTCACTGGCAACATTCCAATCTTTGCTTAATACCTTGTTTATTGAATTTTTACAATCATCCAAGCATTTTCATGGCTCAACCTCTAGATATATTGAAGTGTTTATTGTGCATGAAATTTGAGTCAAATTTCGAACTTCCATGTAAACGAAAAAAGAGTACCTCAACCTCATAAGAATTATTTTAGAAAGTGAAAACGTAAGATGATGTGTTTTTTTTTTTTTTTTTCTCATAAATTGTGGCCTCAAGGCATAAGGCATAAGGTGTAGGCCTTTTGAGGTCTTAATTTTTTGTATTGAATTTTTTAGACCTTTTGAGGTCCTTGTAGATGATAATTTTGTGGTGGCTTTTTGACATATGTACTCAATATAGGTCACCATTTCGTGAGTTCTGTTTATATCAAGGCAATTTGTTATATGTTTAATAATCTATACTCTAGTTATATAAAGTGTGCTTTGTGACGACGCATTTTTATTTTTGGGGTAATTACCTTTTCCCCCCATGAACTACCGGCCAATGTCATTTTGCCCCCACGAACTACCACTTCGACCAAAAGAGAGCATCAAACTACCATTTTTACACACTTTGCCCCCTTCTGTCAGTCTAATTCATGCAAAGACGTAAATGCCCTAACTCAATTTTGAAAATGACTGAAATACCCTCATTTAAAAAAAAAAAAAAAAAAAAAAAAAAGAAAGACTGAATGAAAGGGGTGGCTGCCGCCACCCCTGAGGTGGCCGGGTGGCCTGCGAGCCACCCCCAGAGGTGGCTCCGGCCACCTCTGGGGTGGCTTGCGGCCACCCCGGAAGCTGGGTGGCCGCGCGGCCACCCTAGAAATGACCTAGGGTGGCCGTGCGGCCACCCCTTAGGTCGGGGTGGGCCGCGAGCCACCCCAGAGGTGGCTCCGGCCACCTCTGGGGTGGCTCGCGGCCCACCCCGAAAGCTGGGTGGCCGCGCGACCACCCTAGAAATGACCTAGGGTGGCCGCGCGGCCCCCCCAGGTTCTGGGGAGGCCGTGCGGCCACCCCTTAGGTTGGGGTGGGCCGCGAGCCACCCCAGAGGTGGCCGGAGCCACCTCTGGGGTGGCTCGCGGCCCACCCCGAAAGCTGGGTGGCCGCGCGGCCACCCTAGAAATGACCTAGGGTGGCCGCGCGGCCCCCCCAGGTTCTGGGGAGGCCGTGCGGCCACCCCTTAGGCCGGGGTGGGCCGCGAGCCACCCAGAGGTGGCCGGAGCCACCTCTGGGGGTGGCTCGCAGGCCACCCGGCCACCTAAAGGGGTGGCTGCCGCCACCCCTTTTCTTTCAGATTTTTGGTTTTTTTTTTTTTTTTTTTTAAAAAAAAATATATTAATTTTAATATTTTTTATTAATTACTGTAGAGGGTATTTTGGTCTTTAAGTCAAAATTAACGGTAAAAAATGGCATATTCCATCCAAAATTAACGGAATTCCTGACGGAAGGGGGCAACGTGTATAAAAATGGTAGTTTGATGCTCTCTTTTGGTCGAAGTGGTAGTTCGTGGGGGCAAAATGACATTGGCCGGTATTTCATGGGGGAAAAAGGTAATTACCCCTTTATTTTTTTATAAAAACATGAAAATGAGTCATCACAGTAATACGGCTATTTGTTGCTCAACCAACATATGGTACACATCTCATAACATATACTTGATATCCAGAGTTACATCTATGCAGAAGATAACATAATCAATGTGCAACGGAACACATATCAATAGCGGAAAACACATCTATAAATACATATCTATTTGCAACAAGCTAGAGAATCATGCACAAGTCTATCTGTTTAAGGCTTACATAACATTACTCTAATTACATAACAATGGATGGCTCTACAAAATACAAGTGTCACATAGGACACAAGCCATATACAAATATGAAAATGCTGATGTTTGGTGCTAACTGTACAATGGATTTGAGGGTACAATGCTATTGTAATATACCCTTAAGGACTATAAACCCTAAACCCCAAAGCTCAAACCACAAACCCTTCTTAAACTCAAACCCTAAACCCCATTCCCCAAACCCTAAAGTTTATTAATTTGTAATGTACGCGTAATCGTAAAACTCAATATAATTAAAATGCAACATATATATAGTTGTAATATGATAGATATCATCTTCATGTTGTATCTCTTTAAGTGTAGGCTTTGACTCTTGTTGTTGATGACTCTTATATCTTTGGCTTTGAATCTATACTAACTATTTTGATAATTGGTCTTTTGACCTTATTTTGAGAGCTTCAGCTGTTATTATTTATGATGATGTTTTAGTTTACTTTAGCTATTCTCGATGTGATTTTGGATTTTAGAATGCTATCTTTATTCCTTTAAGTGAAAGTCTTTCGCGGGAGACTCTCTTCAGAGAGGATGAGATTCATATGGTCTTGTTCTTCTAGAATAATAGTGGGAGACGAAGCATGAAGTTAACTATCAGTTAGTTAATTTTACTGGGGTGTTACACAAAACCACAATCAATTTTTGGCGCCATTGCCAGGGATTATTACGGTTGCGTAGTTAAGCTTTTTAGATTGAATCTAATTTGATTCGTAATTTAGGACATTATATATATATATATATATATATATATATATATATATATATATATATATATATATATATATATATATATATATATATATATATATATATATATATATATATATATATATATATTCATATTCTGCTATAGTTTTCTGTTTTAGGTTCAACATTGTCAAAAAGGGCTCGAGTGTATCACTGCAGCAAAAAGAGCTCGAGTGCATCCTCCCAGATCAATAGTACTAAAGCTACTGCACTACAAAGAGCGGTAACATTTGAACCAAATTCACCATTCAACAAGTCAAGTGAGCTCGAGCACAGTTCAGATACGCACGAGCTCAAGACCATTCCACTCAAGTGCATCGGGCCATGAGGCTCGAGCACGCATCAAAAGCTCAAGCGCAGCCGAAAAACTTGAGCGTTTTTATGTCATACGATGCAAATATTATTAATTTATTATCATTGTAAAGTAAGTATTACACATAACAAAGTAGTATAAAAAGATATCAATATAAAGAATAAAGCATGCTTAGTTTGATGACACATCACACGTTAAAACTGTTAGTTTATAATTGGCCACATTCTGTTGAACAAAATCACTTCTTTGTAAATATGTTTTTTATCAGGGATTCTGCTATTCAGAAGTGTCTCCAGAAGATTCTATACAGTTTGAAAGTCAGAAATTTCAGTTTCCTGCCAGCCGTACGAACGATGTGTCATCCCATCCGGACACCCAGCTGTCCAATGCATCAGCCGTCTGGGCGACGTGTCAAACCGTTCGGACGCCCATCAGACTAAAGCATCATCCGTCTAGACGAGGTGGATTCCCGTCCGGACCTTCCTCTTTGTTGAGAAGCTTCGAACTGCTCCAGCTTGCATCCGTCCGGATGATTCAGCAGCTCATCCGGACGATCCTCAGTGTTCGATCAAACCTTAGGATTTCTTTCCAAAACACAGATATGGGAAGATTGCGGCAACCGTCCGGACGATGTTGATTCTCGTCCGGACGTGCTCATGCACAAGGCATGTATCGCAGTTCAAATCCAGACGTCCGGACGCTAGTTAGCATGGTCCGGACGCTCGTGCATTAGATATGAAAATTGCTTGCATCAGATCAGCCGTATGGACAACCATCCTCCCGGTCCAGACGCACGAAGCCTCTATATGAAAATTATTTGCAGCGAACGTGCGACTGTCTGGACGACAGGGCATCACCGTCCGGACGCCGCTCTCAAACAGGAAAGATCTTCAGTGAAATTTTTGGAATTTCGGCCGTATAGTTGTCCGTCCGGACAGCCTATGAGCACCGTCCGGACGGCCTATGTTTTATCAAGCTAGACGCTCATTTGAACTATCAGCCTATAAATAGAGGCTCATAAGCTTGAGTACAGCAAAAATTCGGTATTGAATTACATTAGTGCTTAGAGAGCTATATTGTGAGTTTATTGAGCTGAGTTGATCTCTCTGAAGCCGTTCATGTGTGTGATGTTGCTGCACTTAACTTGAAGTCTATCTTAGGGGTTGGTCCTAAGGTAAAGTCCATTGAAGACTCCTTCAGGTAGGAGACCTGGTTGGGAGGCCTTCGTGTTGGGTTATACATTAGAATTCAAGGTACGACCACTGCATCAGGGGTATGTGAGTGCTACTACTTTGTAACTAGTTTTGTCTTCTGAATAGTGGATATTCTGGGTTTGGCCGTCCCGGAGTGGTTTTTCTCTTAATTGAGTTTCCACTTCATCAACAAAATATTTGTCTCCTTTAATTTCCGCATTTAATATTTTGTTGCACACTGTTCACACACACTTGTATAAATTAGAAGTCTCTTTATTTTTCAAAAATGAGACCAGTTTTGTAAATATTTAGTTACCTCAAATGCCCATCCATAGGCTCGGACATCTCGAACTCCCACTACTGTGAAAAATACATTAACATTATTCACTATCATCAAGTAAAAACACAGATCTTCCAAATAAATATTAACTATAATGTTCAATGCTATCTATCTACACTATGCAAACCTGACCATACAAGTCATTCGCTTAAGATCTTCAACCCAACGGAATGCTTTAACCCGACTTTTTCGTCAAACCTGTTCATCTACAAAATATCGAGATGTTTCACAAGTAGAAAAATAACTGCATAAATCCACAATTTAACAAGTAAATCATCATGGAACTAGTTATGCAATGAGTATTATTTTGCATAATATAATCCTTTTAGGTTAGTAATTGAGAATGTCATGGGTTTTGCAAAATTAATAAGTGTTGCCTCTATTAAAAAGCTAACATAAAACATGGTCTTGGTTTGAAATTGAGATTCACATAATTCCAGAGACAAATCACATATTATTTTGATCCATAAATCATGCTGAAAAGAAATTATACATAATCCATAACTTTCCTCCACATAGTCTATCCATGGCCTAAACCCATTCTCGATAGCGTTGGCACTATCCTGAAGTATCTGTAGTACGACATCGGTGTCCTGGTGAAGCACGCATACTGTCATTACTAGTGGCCCAACCAGATATAAACTCCGGGTGATCCACACCACTAACAATATTGTTATTGTGACCGCCACTCGAATGTAATTATGTCGGTCACCTATTAAACCATTGAATCTAAGGCCAAACAAAAAACATAAATTTCTGAACCACAGGGTCAAGCCGTTATACTTGTGTGCTTGCCATTTGTACATGATGATCCACAATATATATCCAATCATCATAATTATTTTAATAATAAAATATATGTCTCAATGCAATAAACGTCCATCCGAAACATTGAGCTCAAAAAATTATTATTAATTAAAAACCATGCATGTAGTTTATAAAGAGAATAGCACGTACATTTGCATGTTAAAATAGTTTAACAGTTTCTTAAACATTTATTTACCTTGAACGTCCTTCCTCAATCCCAAACACTTTAACTTCATGTTATTACAAATCATACTATAATATTAGACATAATCCACAATAAGAACCCTAATCTTACATGTGAAGACCTAATCATGCAATTAAAACCCTAATTAAACACTTTTTGCTAGCGTCGACCGTTCGATTGATGCCTTGTTATTTTGATTAACACTAAAATCTACTACAAAAACCCTAAACTCAAGCATAAAGAAGACTTCTAATCATCTCTGAATCCCTAATATGTATCATCTACCACCATACACAACGTTTTATCAAATATAACCCCATACATTGCTTCAAAAACTTTAAGGATGATAGCTTTTGTTAACAAAACCTTCTAGAACAAAACCTTTATTTATTTATTTATTTGAGTTTATTGACAGGCTAAAAAATATATTTGGTTATATTGGAATAAGGAATTCCAATAGAACAATTTTTTTAATTATTAAAACAATTACTGTGTTTTTGAAAAACGCCAAAACTCTCAAAAAGTTTCGACACTTACATGCGTCGGGAAGAAGCAACGTTTAGAGAAAATGCCGACATTTTTTGTACAATTGTGGGCACTACACACTGGGCTCCACCCTCATGCGAGGAGGTGTTATGCTCATGTTGTGCCCATGTAGTAAATCTAGCATTTCTCCTGTAAATATGATGTTGTTTTGTGCACTGGCGTATATGCAAACGCTAGTAAAGGTTACATTAACGGCGTTTTTCTATACACCAAAAGATTTTTCGGCATATACCTATACGAGGTTTATACACGTTATCGATTTATCAACATTTTTATTTCGTTTCTCCGGCGCGATTTTGAAACACTAAAATAAGTTTTACGAACGACGTATACTAAACGCCAGGAAAAAGAATAAGACAAAAAAAAAAGCCGGCAAAGTTCAAACTTTTATCGGCGTTTAGTTTAGTTTTTTTTTTTTTTTTTTTTGGTGCTTTATCAACGCTTAGTGGCCTCCGGTAAATGCAGATTTTTTAGAAGTGAGAAGGAGATGATTTTTTTCATTAACCGACTTGTATGGGAAATGCTCTATTTTTTAATTTTTATTTTTAAAAGTGGTTCTCAGATGATGTATCATCATCTCATGAGATGATGACACATTTCTTAAAATGATAGATCACATGAGATTGTGACACATCATTCGGACCGGGAACCAAATTTTGAAAAGAAAAATTGAGATGCGTAGCACTTCTCAACTTGTATTTGGTCTTTCGCAGGCCAATAAAAATACTCATTTGAGAAGGAGGGGATTTCTTTCGTTGACCTACTTGTATTTTGTTTTCGGTAGTCGACATAGTGTTTTATATATAAAAATAAAAAAGAAGAAAAAAGAAAAGGCCAGCTGGACTCTTAGTTTCGTATTGTTAGAAAAACGATAGAGCCACACAATAACCCTTTTGTTTCTTTTTCAACGCACTGCACAAAGAAAAAGAGAGAGCCTTTTGAGCGTGAGAGATAAAAATAAATAAATAAAGAGATAAATAGATGTGCGACAATGAGAGAAAAAAGAGAATGAAACAGAACTGTCGTGTGCCCTAACAAAAGAGAAATTTGTTATTTGTTTTCTCATTTTGGAAATTATCTCCTTAGTGCGTGTGAAAGAAAGCCTTGCGTGCATTGAGGCTTTGGGTTATGAGCGAATCTATTTTCTCTATTTTTGTATTCCAATGAACTTTTATAGTAATTTATCTGTGATCGCCTCTATCAACTGTAAACATACATTATATTAAGGAAATCACGTAAATCCTTGTATATTTTGTATGATTTTTTTTTTGTTTTATTTGCCGTAATTAATCGCGATCTTTTGCTCAACAAAAAATAATATTAGGATCTAATAAATTATACAAAGAAAATTATTGAGAAATATTAAAAAGTTGGAAAAGATACAGATAGCTCCCTTTAACTACTATGCAATTTGCATTGATCATTTCGAACTTTCCTCCCACACTACGACTGAGTTGCAATGTACCCATCTGTACAAGAAAATGACAAAACTATATTTGATAAAGATTTTTAGGAAAAAAAAAAAACTAAACAAAACAAAAGAACCAAAAATGCAAATATATATATATATATATAGGGTATTTCTGTCATTTTCTTGTATGGAGGGGCTACATTGCAATTGTAGTATAGTTTGGGCTATTGTACTTTACCCTAAAAGATTTGAATACTGGCCACTGTTGTCCTAGCTATTAGCTAGACTGAAAAATACAAAAGGGCCGAGCTTTAAAGGCCATTAAGAGTGCGTTTCATAATTCAGTGGCGTACTGCTTGAAATGTCAAAGACGCCACACATAAATTTCTGCTCAATAATGCTACGTACGCTTTTATATCTATGATTCGCCAAGGTCTACATCCCGTAGCCTCTGATCCATTTGTAATATTGGAACTCAAGAGAAGCTTTTTAAAACTGATCGATTAATGTGTCAGGCAATCAGGCACCATTTTTGATCCATCTCATCAAGGTATTTATATATATATATATATATATATATATATGCAGCTACACATTATATAATCTCTTCTAAAAAGACACAACTGGACTATATAGTGTGGACTTGACAGGGAAGGGATGCGTGGCGTTAAAGTTTTCCCCATTAAATTTTTAGGTCATTGTCAACATTACCGAATATAAGAGCCAAAAAATTAAAATAAATAAATAAAAAGAAATTCCGCGTTGCAGAATGTGGTCCATGAACTCATATAACTTTCGAAGATATATATATATTGTTGAACAGCAGATCATGGGGTTACCAGAAGTGGTGAAGATCAAGTGAACAGATCATAGCTAGCTTGATAACTCTCCTTCTTACTCTTTTAAGTGATTACTCTATCTAATATAGGAGTTGCAGAAAAAGAATAGGCAAATAGAATTAAAAAAAAAGGTTCTAGCAAAAAGCTGACGTGAGCACTTAAAAATGTAAAAGAGAGAGTTCGTGTACCATTTCTCTTTTTAGAAAGGGTCTGGGTGGGTTTAAATGTATTAAAGCAATTAATATATATCGAAAGTTAGATGATTTTTGTGAGGCTGACATCTTCATGCTTTGCTTCCCAGATGTATCATGTAACCGACATATGCAGCACGTTAAGGTGGCATGAACAGAAAGCAAGCTTTTGGTTTCTATATATATAATGAGTGTCAACAATAATGAGGTCACTATGAGTAATATGTAAGTCATAATCCTTTCCTTTTTTCTTTTTTAAAAAATAAAATAAAAATCTCATGATTCTTTGTGCTTTGATGATTATTATTACCTTATCCTACCTTTTGTCTCAGTTTCATCATGCTTGCACTTTATGAATACGATTCAAGGTTTATATTCTTAAATGTGCACTTCTGAAAAGACTGTGGATGGCCGGGGGGTTTCACTCTTCCTTGTAAGCAGAAAGCAAAACCGGATATTAAAAAAGAAAATCATCTCATTCTCATATACCACTAGGCCACAATGCCTAGAAAAGACATATATTATACGTACAAGCTTTCTTTACAATTTATTTTTCCTTTTTTTCTTTATTTTTTTTTTTAAAAAAAAAAAAAGAAGAGTAGCACGTGTCACAACAGAAAGACTCGGGCGGCTTACTATCAATTATTTGATTTAAAGAATCGCAGGGAATTCAATGAAAAAGACAGTGGGCCTTCCTTATAGCGTGCTTGAAGGGAGAGAGACCTGTCAAGAGGAATTGTGGGCACATCAAATATCGTCTCTCACGAGCCCTAGAAACCCTTTTGCATATCAATTTTCCCAACTTGCGTAGCAAGTTGGCAGGGTGGCGACCAACCAAAACAAAACAAACAAAAGTACAGGGAGAGTGCACACTTTGCTGCTACTTTAGAAGCACTTGTTACCGCTACAAAAAATAAAAAATAAAATAAAAAAAATAAAAAAAAAATCATGTATTTTGAGTCGTTTTTTAATATAAAAATGACCTAAATCATTTTGAATCCTTTTTTTTGGAGTCGGTTACAAAACGACTTAACATATAACATTTGAACTTTAGGTTAGAGTTATTTTACCATAAAACGACTCAAGTACAAAACGACTCTAACAGTTGTAGTCGTTTTAGGGATAAAACGACTCTAATAGTTAGAGTCTTTTTATATGAAAAAGGACTCCAAATAAAAAAAAAATATTAAATGAATAATTTCATTAATTATATTATTATTATTATTATTTTTTCTGGTAATACCTAATGTAGCAAGAATAATGTTTACATATTCATACACTCATAAACCATAACTTACACTCATAATCCGAACCCTATACATTCATAAACGATCACTATGACTTGATGTACATCAAGCCATCAACAAAATAATAACTAATATGACGACGTATCAATATAATGTCACCCAACCCCTAACATAAATAATACAAACCCAAAAACCTTCAAAGTAATTCCAAACATAATATATAAGTTACCTACAATAATAAACCGATCAAGTACAACCAATAAAACCATATAAACAGTATTTACATAATTTATAAACTTTGATATCTCACTTACATTCAAAATAATACTAATACGGTCTGTTACGACTGCCAACATAACTTCATATCGTACGTACATAGTCACTTGATCATCGTCTTGTGACGAGGATGTGACACCTACATTAGTGATTTGGAAGAAATGTGTTACAGAACTATATATGGAAAACTAGTAACGATATACGTAACATTTTTAACCATATAATAATAAAAAAAAAAAAAATCATTTTTTTAATTAGTTAATCATGTTTGGAGCTAACCTGGTAGACTAGTTACTGAAGATCTCATCCTCACGACAACAGGTGACTCAGTGTCTTGCACAACCAAACTGTTGCCTGCTGTTGCATTGGAAGCAACACTTTCGATAATCCTTTTCAAATCCACTATCATCTGATCCTCCGCTGCCATCCATTCATGAGTGATTCTCTTCTCTTGCTGCAATTCTTGCAGTTGTGCCTTCATTGAACTCATTTCAGAGACATATGAAGGGTCCTGGGGCATGCGTGTCGCTGATGTAGATGACCGACACGTGGATCTAATCGGTAGTGGCCCAAGCCCCGTTCCATAGACATGACCCGAGTATTCTAGCCTACCCATTGCCCTTGCATGTGCATCATCCTCAACTCATAGTATTGAACCCTTTAGAGATATCGGGTTCCTTCTTGCGTTGTCCTCGGCCATGATCTCCTTAAGCTTGTCCTGACATATATTAAATATGTTAATTATTAAACACCTATTTGCCTCAGTAAATACTTATACTATTTCAATATATATGGTAAATTCAATAACATACAAGCTAAATCATTAAGTTAAGTACATGCAATTGTCTTTGAAGACTGTTGAGTGATGGTCGTCTCATCTCTTCTTGTGTGGATTGCCACAAAAACATTAGCACGGGTAGGTGGTGTCTGTTTCAATATTTCCTATGAAAACAAACAAACAATATATATATATATATATATATATTTTTAATGAAAGCAACATACGATATTTCGCAACTCTGGCATAGCTCTTCAAGCAAGATGTGTGAATGATCTTGTGACTTGTTTGGCATTGCCTGTTCTTTTTAGCCCTTACCTACACAATTTTTGTTATAACTAAATACGATATCATGCATTGTTAAAAGTTTAAAGATATACGATATGTTGTACATGACATTTGTTGATATAATTATCTGATTTTCCACAGTCAACCATGTGTCGATAGTTGTCTCTATGTCTTCAACATCGAAAATCTCGATGTTTGGCATCGATTGTAGAATTGATTCACGAGTATCACTGGCCTGTATATGAAGACCTCTCTTCACCCTATACTTGTAGTTTTTTCGCTTTACTCCAAAGTCCATGAATGCTATCTGTTTGATCACTTCTATTAGTGTATCAGGCAGGATGTAGAATTTTTTTTCTACAAATTAGTAAAAAAAAAAAATTATTTATTATGTGCATTTCGTAATATATGTTTAACGTAATAAACTCGTAACAAATTAAATTAATAACTTGTTTTACATACCATTAACGTGGTTCATAGATCTTCCTTCAGTTGAGGTGATACATTCTTCCAGTTTCGAGTGCTTATCCCCACAAACTTCTTGCTTCTAACATATTTTGCTCCCAGCCTTCAAAATTTCAGTCTGCTTATGCTTGTTGGCTGCCACGTCGTATTAAAATCTACGACAACCTTCTCCATAGTGGGCATTGACCAAATTGCGTTAGGACCCCCAACATCTTTAATGTGGAATTACCACCATTATCTGTATTTAAATTAAACACATGCAAAAAAATATTAGAGAAAAATATTACATGCGTATATATGTTAAATAGAATATAAGCATTTTTCCAGCATGAACATATAAAACTTTGGAGCCTAGGTTAGATATCAAATGTAACATACGTTCTTATTGTACAGACCTGCCGACTATCCAATACCTGAGTATTTGGATCTTGTGTGATCTCAGTCCCAGGTTGCCTATCTAAAAAAAAAAAAAGAAGAAGAAGAAAGAAAAAAAAAAGAGTCAAGATTGTAGGATGGGTGATGGTATGGAAGTATCAAATAACCTTGAAAACCCTCTATTTGTATCCAATGGAGTATTACTGCAATCGATTAAGGGCTCATGTATGAATTCACTTAGAGAAGGTGTGTTACATTCTTGTGTCTCATCTTCGTCTGCAAGAGAAGGTTGTATCAACCGTGTGGTCTTTGGAATGTGTCGTGATGGGATCTGTGTGAAAGGTCTCTTCTTCGGTAGTGAGACCCTATCGATCTACAAAATACACAAATAAATAAAGTGTTAAATCACATGGAAATATATAAACTAGTCAACACATATAATGTAATTTGATATCATGTTAAGTTTATTGAAAAAATAAATAATCATACATGCTGCTTTTACTGTGGTAGTTATACTTCGAATGCAGGTTCATTGTTACAGGCACAATAAGTGACATTGTCAACATCATTTGGATCCTGATTAACGTTCATGTTCAAAGGCTCACTCTCATGATGATTGAGACCTTGATCATTGTTCCCTTCCCCCAGTCCAACGTCAGGTTCGAATAACCCCAATCATATATATATACATGTACGTATAATACGTTAACCCTAACTGTATGGGACACTATAATGAGGGTATATATCTAGTAATATGTATGTACAATACACCTTAAACACTAAACTCTAAAACCATAAAGTACGTACACAAACACTACACTTTAAACCCTAAAACCAAAACACCAGGCTTAAACGTTAAACCCTAAACCCTAAAACCAAAGCACTAGGCCTAAACCTTAAATCCCAAACCATAAAACCATAAACGTATCCTAAAACACTAGACAAAAAACCCTAAACACCAAACATATACCAAACCCTAAAACCCTAAAACCCTAGTTAATCTACAAAAAGCCTAAACACGGCCAAAATCTTAAACACATACACCAAACACCAAACCATGCATGCATAAACACATAATAACCTAAACCATCATAAACATAAACCAACCACCACAAATGCCCTAACGCTAAACCCAAAATCCTAGCTAGACCAAATAAAACCATATTTATATAAACACCGTAAAACCAAACCTCAAACATCAGTTCGAAATGTAATCAAACCATAATTAGGATAAAAATAAATGCATATCTGTTCAACACAATGCATGGATCTTTTTGTAACGTACATTTATATTGATTTTCTTCCCATTAAACTATGCATGCATATAATACTTAAATCCAACACAATAATGAAGCAGTGTTTTAAGCATCATGCATGTATACATTTTACATTATCATGCATGCACATGTAAAAATAATATTACTAAATAACATTTTATTATATAATGCAATACAATTAATCAACAAAAAATAACTAGTGTTACCTGGATTTGAAGATGCTGGAAATTAAGGTGGGAGGAGTGGCGGTAGTGGTGGCGGTAGCGGCACCAACGAGCTAGGGAAGGAGGCAGCTGGCCGAATAGAGAGAGAGAGAGAGAGAGAGAGAGAGAGAGAGAGAGAGAGAGAGAGAGAGAGAGAGAGATCGTTAGAGAGAGAGACAGAGAGAGATAGAGTACCTGCAGTGGTGGCCGGCCGGAAGGAGGAGTGGCGGCGGTGGGTGGAGGCTCACGCCACGGAGAGAGAGAGAGGACCTTGCAGTGGTGGCCGGCTGGAAGAAGGAGCGGCGGTGGTGGACGAAGGCTCACCGCGTGGGGAGAGTGAGAGATAGGTAGAGAGAGAGAGAGACTAACAGAGAGAGAGTGAAGAGAGAGAGAGATTGATGGGAGGCATGTGCGGGACAGGTGAAATGTCATGTGCACTCTTGCCAAGACTCCATGTCGAGTTGTTTTTGTCAAAACGACTCAACTTTTGGTCGATATAATTACCATAATAAGTTATATATTTTGGTTTAGTACTATATCTATATATGTGCGTTATATATAGAGTATATAGGGTTAGGGTTATAGGTACATAATGTATACTAAATATAACTCATACATTTTGTTTAAATGACATATAGCATATATATAGGGTTAGGGTTTATACATATAACAGAATGGTGTGAACAAATATACATGAGGGATAAACAAAGAAAGTAACTAATAATTGTAAATATATGAAAGCAGATGAGTATATATAATGGAATGGTATACTCAATAATCAACATAAATTTTACTGAAAGTAATGAAGATTCAAAACTTAAAGGTTAATTATGTGTTTAGTTATTGGTTAGTGAAGTTGTTTTGTTCAATAACTTTTCTAACTTCAGTGTTATCTGAATGGATTTTAAATGAGGAGGCTTTTACTACAAAATTCAAGTGTTTTACCATTATAGTTTCAAGTGGGGGGTGACTAGACATTATAACTGTGTTATCTTGTTTAACCCGGCCATATTTCTCTATTAATTGTTTTAACTGTGTTCCCCTTGGGATGGTATTCTTCTACAAAATTGAAGTAGAATATTTCCGATTTGATTTCTTGCATTAACTCCTTCCATTTACTAAAGATTTCCTTCTTTTGTTCTAGAGTAAACCTTTCTCGGCAAACTCTTCTTTCAACTTCGTTTAATCAGTTCTTCTATTTAAGTAGATCCTGAAAACGAACGTCTTCCCTTTAACAAGTTATTGTTGGATGTAATCCAAGTTAATTAATTATTACTAATGTTTGTGGGATGGCTTTCATTAGTTAATAACCAATTAGCTGGCATATATATGCTAATGTCTGGCCATTTGATTGTATGTTATACTCAATAATCAACATAAATTTTTACTGAAAGTAATGAAGATTCAAAACTTATAGGTACTTAACTATGAAATTAGTTGGAAACTGATTGATTCATGATAATCCGAGATATAATGCTTGGGGTTTACACAAGAAACACAAGTGTTTACAAGATTTTGTAGTGAGGGTTCAAAGGATCTTCAAAAGAGAAGTGGCCGGGTATGAAATGCCTATGCCTTCATCATGGAGGATAGGATCCTTATATAGAATGGAGAAGCACCTTGAAATTATTGGATTCCAGCTTAGTGATCCCTATATATATATATATATATATATATATAGGGTTATGGTTTATTCATATAACGCGCAACTCATATTTTAATTTAGTGTTATATATATATAGTATATAGGGTTTGGGTTTATATAATTACATATATAATATATCTTGGTTTGATGCTATATATATAGTGGGCCGGGACCCCTACGACTCCAAGTGGAGAGTGGAGTTGTTTTCACCCAACAAAAGTGGAGTTATTTTAGGGAAAACAACTCCAATTGTAGTTATTTTTTTAGGGAAAACGACTCTAAGTGGAGTCGTTTTTACTCACAACGATGTTACTTAGTGACGTCATAACTCGTGATTGACGTCATTTGCCTTAAAACGACATAAATCAATGACATCGTTTTACTTAAAAACGACGTTGGTTAGTATCGTTTTGTTAAAACGGCTCAAAAGGCTTCGTTTTTGGTAGTGTACAAGCCCTTCTTTTGTATGTCTTTGAATTGCATTTTCTTAACTTACTTTGAGCTTTGCCAACATATAATCATCAAGGGTATGGTCTAGTGGCATTCGGGTTGTCTCAGTGGGGGTTAAGTATGTCTAAGGTCGAATCTGGCAATGAAAATGTTTGGGACTATTGGCTTGAGTGCTGTTAAATTATTTGGTGGGGCTGTGTTAAGCTATATATTGCTCGATCGGTCTTCAGAGAGTTGCGATTCTCACCATGAGTGATGCTTAATGCCCAGGGCCTACCATGATCACACCCAGGTAGAGATGCCACTTCGGTTGCCTCCTCCCGCCCTTTAAAAGAACAAAAAAAAAAAAATAGAAAAAAAAAAAAAAAAAAAAATCCCAACATATATGATATGAAAATGGCCCATCAAAGGGATAAGGGATTAATTAGGTACAAAAATATATAGAAATGCTATATATTAAACTTTTACCCTGCAACTGAACTTTTATCCGGTTGAAGTCATTATTTCGCGTCTTCCTTAATTAATCAGGTCAGCTAACTTAGAGCACGCATTTTCCTACTGCCCTTTCATGGGGTACTGTGCAATTATTCCGCAAGCTTGTTAAGGTTTTTTTTTTTTTCTTTTTCTTTTTCTTTTTCTTTTTCTTTTTCCCCTAAAGTTTCACAATTTCTAGGGAAGTATAATGATTCTGGAGGTGCAAAACTGTAGCAGACGATGGAAAGTGTAATAGAAGAAAGGATGTTTGTCCTTTGTTTTTAAGTGAAATGAATATATCTTACTGGTGAAACTATAAAAGTACAGATGGGAGAAAACCCGAAAAAGCTGTTAGATATCATTATCAACGCCTTCAAAAAGTAGTGGGTGGAAGAGGTGGCCATTGAGAGTCCTCTCTTTATCAACCATGACTCTAATCATAACTCATCACCAAACAGTTCTGATTATAAGGATTCATTAAAAAAGTTACTGTATACATATAAAATATAAATGTATGTGATATGTCAAAGGGAGAGGAGAGAGAGAGAGAGAGAGAGAGAGAGAGAGAGAGAGAAAGAGAGAGAGAGAGAGAGAAAGAGAAAGAGAGAGAGAGAGATGTGGCTAAAAGAGTAGGGTTAGAAAGATGAGTAGATGAGTTTGGTTACAGTTTTTGTGCTTTGGTGGTCGCAGATGACCAAAGGTATTAATCCCAACTCTGACCAAAACCTGCCACCCTTTGCAGAAGCATCAACAGCCCTCTCATAGGCCAAAGGTACGATTCTCTCTATCATCTACTGTTCCACTTCCACCCATGCTCTTCTCCCTCTCTTTTCCAACACCTTGAGTCTTCTCATGCCAAGTGCAAATTTTTCACAATATTTTTTCTGTAGATTTTCTTTACCTCTTTGCGTGGTGATTATCAGAAGAATTTGAAAGTTGAATTTTTATTTTTATTTTTTTTCTAAACATATTTCTGTGGCCACATAGAGAAACCCACCAAACTAGTCCAGTACTGCATGTCATTTTACCGTCTGTAGAGATTCAGATAGATGAGTTTCAGTGATGAATTCTAAATATTATTTATTTTAAAGTAGAGCTAAATTTCTGGCTTCTTTTGTATTTGCAGTGTGGGTTTTGTATTTATTGGTGTTATTGGGGTGTGGACTCCGGAGATTGAAGGGGCAGGATTTTTGTTTTTTTTGGGATCAGCAGCATCGCCAGCAGTAGTATCAGGTTTCAGAGGCGGTGGCAGTAGCAGATAAAGAAGAACAAGCAACAGCCAGAAAAAGGAAGCAAATCAAAAAAGTTGTTGGAAGAGCAAACTGAGAAGGCTAGGAATCTGGATTACCAGAGGAATCATCAGAATATCGACCAAACACAAGAACAAAACCTAGGCACATACATCCACTACCAACATGGCCAACTCCTCCAAAACGAAGCCATAAATTCCTACCAAACAGAAGCACCCGACAAGCAAATTTTTGGCCAAATCATAGACTATGCAGAGCACAGGAAAGGAATGGGCATGAAGAGCGCTGGAGGAGAGATAGTCCAAGTCCAAGGAGGCCACATTGTCCGATCCACCGGCCGGAAAGACCGGCACAGCAAAGTCTACACAGCAAAAGGTCCCCGGGACCGCCGGGTGCGGCTCTCAGCCCACACCGCCATTCAATTCTACGATGTTCAAGACCGGTTAGGCTACGACAGGCCCAGCAAAGCTGTGGACTGGCTCATCAAGAGGGCAAAGTCCGCCATTGACAAGCTAGCTGAGCTGCCGCCATGGCATCCAACTGGTACTTGTAGCGCTACAGCAGCAGAACAAGCAGACCCAAATGCAGGCTCAGCAGACATGACAATAGCAGAGCAATCAGAGTCTTCCGGCTACAACTTTCAGCTCCACAGGCAATTAGCTGAGAACCCAGATGAGAATTCAAACTTCATTCCACCAGCTCTAGACTCCGAATCCATGACAGATACCATGAAATGTTTGTTCCCCACAACCTCTGCAAACTCCTCTCTCAATTTCCAGAGCTACCCACCTGATATAATTTCAAGAACCTCCAACCACACCCAAGATCTCGGCCTATCTCTCCACTCTTTCCACGACCATTCAGCTCCGAACGACCAGAACCTTTTTGCAGGCTCCGCTCCCGTGGGATTCGACGCCAATTACCAGAGGATGGTAGCTTGGAACAGCGACACAAACGCAGAAAACAGAGGTGGTTTTGTCTTCAACTCTCCGGCATTGGCACAACAAGCATTGCTAGGCCAAGGCTCACCATTTTCACAGAGGGGACCCCTTCAGTCCAGTTTTGCACACTCCGTTCGGGCTTGGGATGATCTTACTATTGCTTCATCGCACTATCAGAAAACACAGCCAATTCACCAGTCTTCCATGTTCGGAAGCAGGTTTGCCACCGACGGATTGCCGGCGTTTTGCATTCCGGCGACAATTCAGGGTGAGGAGGAGCATAGTGCCAGTAGGCCATCCTCCACTTCTCCCAATTCCCACCATTGATTGAACAAGAGCTGGACTAGTTTCCTTGCCATTAGGTACTCAACTTAAATTCCGGTTTCTCAAATTTTCCTACTTGTTTCTTCTTGTTTTGGTGTTACTTCTGTTTGTTCCCATGGAAAATTTATCCAAGAAAAAGTTATTATTTTCATGTTTTGTTTCCTAAACAAAGAATAGTGCGAATAAATGAGAGTAATTTTTGTAATAAGCTTTAGTGGTAGCATGGTAGTAGCATGGCATCCATTAACATAAACAGTAGTTTTGAAGAGAGAAAGTACTGTTGAACTAGACATTATCAATCAGTATTTTCCTTTGAGACAAAGCAGAGTAGGTTCAAGTTCCTCTCAAATTTTTTGAGTTTTTCTTTGGCTTTTAGGATTTTGAAGATTCTACTGTTGGATAATCGAATGCAAGGAAGAGAATCCAGTCAATTCAATGGTCTACCGTGGGAAGAAATTATCTGGTTGGATTCAACAGTTTGGTTTTTTCTATGATTAATTTTATTTTGGATGCTCTATTGCTTACTAAAAAGTGTTCTGTTCAAGCTCAACTTTGTTTAATACGTGCTTAAATTGTTTAATTAAGTAATATTATCTTTGTTTTTGTTAAAGCGCATGTGTTCGACCCACTGAAAAACACATATCTAGGTGACCCTTTGTATATATCGGTGAGCCGCCCTACTTTAAAACCACTATTCAGTAAAAAACTGTTTCTCGTCATGCTCGACTGTAGTTGAAAACAAAAACACCGTTGTTTTGTTTTGTTTAGCTTTTTTTTTTTTTTTTTTTTGTCTCCAAGGTACAACTGTGTAATGGAACAGTAAATGAGCCAACGAGTTTGTTTTAACATTAATGTTATGCTCGTCGTCTTCGAAGTATGTTTGTCGCTATATAACAGCTAGCATTCACAATAGCTTCTTTAAATGAGGTTTGTTCCTTTGAGTTTTAGAAAAAATTTTAGGGTTAAATACATATTTGTCCCCTGTGCTTTACGACCTTTATTTTTTGTCCCCTCAGTTTCATTTTTTATCAAATTTGGTACCTGTGGTATATGAAAAGACAGAAATGGTACTTCCATCTGATTTCCCGTCCAAAACTAACGTCCACCCACGTCATTGGGTACCTAAAAATTTGAAACCCAGAACCCAATTCTTTACACATCGTTTCCAACAACATCCAGACAACAACATGACAGAAAATGCCGTGGGTGGACGTTAGTTTTGAACGGGAAATCAAACGGAGGTATCATTTCCATCTTTTCATATACCACAGGTACCAAATTTGATAAAAAATGAAACTGAAAGGGCAAAAATAAAGGTCATAAAGCACAGGGAACAAATATGTATTTAACCCAAAATTTTAAGAAAATTACAAAAATCCCTCCACATTAGCTTTCCAAAAAATTTTGTTTCCCCAATAAATAATGCATTGAGAAACACTATCCACTTCTTATTCAATTGTTTATTCACAAAATATAGTATCTCTCTCCTACTTTATTTTTCTTTCCTACTTTTAATTAAAGTAAAAGTAAAAAAATAATATTTTAATGCTATAGGAAAAAATAAAGGGAAGCTTCTGTAGTGTGTTTTTTGATAGAAAAGTAAAAAATAGTTTTGTTCTCTATATTTAAGAAAGATGGTTGGGAATGCTTAATGGGACTGGGATCCTTTTCCTTGTGCAATTTCAAAAACATCTTTCACACTATTTGGAATTGTATGTTGTCACACATAATCTCATCCATAATTGCTCGGTTACTATAAGGAATTCAGGCCACTATTCACACTAAATTTTTACACCAGTTTTGATGTGACGTGTTTTAATTAGCTCCTTGTGTAAATCATATTTAAAAAAACAAAAACAAAATGTGGTAGTCAGTGTGAAAATCTAGTAAGAAGAGGCATTACTCTACTATTAAGGTTGTTAGAATCCTATATTGAATTCTAATAGCAGATTCTGATATTTTATGCATTCTAACAAAGTGAAATTCATTTTTAAAAACTTTTTGTCTCTTCCCTGGAGCCAATATTGTACTGAGATGATTGCAATGTCCGTGAAACGTTCTCATGTGGCTTTAGTGATTTTGGTAAATTTATTTCTCTGTTTGTGTTTGTTTAGACAAAATATTTTTAAAAAAATATTTTTGGGATTTTCTTCTGTTTAGTGTAACTGAAAATGATGGTCAACATACATGATACATCATTTCCAATTTGACCGAAAAAGCATTTTTAATTTTTAGAAAATGATTTACAGTTTTAAAAATGGTCATTTTTTGAATTTAAACTCTTTATTATTGTACGTACGTTCGTGAGAATTCGCCACCGCCGGACATTGGAGTTTGTTGGCGGCTCAAGTTTGGACCGAAAGTTTTCTGATTTTGGGATCCGGTCATTGGAATTCGGCAACACTAACTACTGGATTCCGGCCACTGTCCTTGGAATCTTGCAACTTTTGTCGGATTCTGGTCACTGTCGTCCGAATCCGGCGAATCGAGCCAGCTGGTGGCGAAATCTGGCCATTTGCGCCGAATTCTTGCCACTATAGCTGGAATTTGGCTACTATATTGGATTTCGACGATTTTGGCTAGAATTTGGCCATTTGTGCCAGATTCTGGCCCTATTGCCGGAATCTGTCCAATATAGCCAGATTATAGCAAGTTTCGCTAGAACCCGGCTATACTATGCTAAATTCTGGCGAAACTGGTAAGAATTTTAGAGGAAATTAGTGGTTTTTCGCTGTTGGTAATATTTTCGTACAAGCTAAACACCAAAAAGTATTTTTAGAAAAATCCCTTTTTTTTAAAAAAAAAATAATAATTTCATTGAAAATATTTTGCGACGAAACAAACGGAATATTATTTTCTTTTTATGCTGTTTCCATGAATTGAGATTTGACCGGCTCGAGAAGCGTACCCAGGAACCATTTTGCAGACATGTGATCCAGGAAAGGGTGGAATTTGAAACTATTTAGAGAGGCAAAAATTACATTTTTTACAGGACCATATTGATAACCCATAAAATTGCCTTTCATTGGAAAATCCTCTACAACTTTTATCCATGAACTTGGTCCTCTGTCGTATGCCAAACTCTCTGGAAACAGGGCTCTCTTTTTGTTTTCAGTTTTTTAAATTTCTTACTTCTTCAAAATTTTGTTATTTGAAAGAAAATCTTCGAGTTCTAAGTTAGACAGACACCCGTATGTTTTCATATAATGAAATTAATGTGGTTATATTGGAAACCGGGCAAAAGTTTGAAGTTAGCACAGAGTAAGAGACATCATAAGATTGAATGGAAAATTATTTAGATTATGAAGAAACCTCTAAATGAGGGGCCTTTGTGGGTGATCTGCAAGCTTTAAAGGGTGTGGAAAAGGCACTACTACCTAAGTTACCTCGAAAATTATTTCCTCTCCACGACTAGTTTCTCCACAATCTTGAAGATCAAGTTATTGTATAAATTTGTAAGCATTTGATATTTCAAATTCAAATTTGAAATTGGGTTTGAACAATTGACAGATCCTTGATAGTTGTGATGACCTATTTTTTATTTTATTTTATATACAAAATGAAATCACCACAGTAGCATGACGATTAGTCATTACGTCAACTCAACGTACATATCCTATAATATGTATCTATCTCATCAGAGATAATAAACTATGTAGCGGAAACTAATTTCATTAACTAAAAAGAGTAATTACAATATTAGAGCCATACATTTGTCTATCTGTTTAAGGCTTAATCAAACATTATATACATCAAAGAATGGCTATACAAAATATGTATCACATGCAATACATGCCATATATAAAAGTTTATACAAAATACTATGGACTATCCGAGTCTAACACACATACGACTAAATGCAAAGAGCCTCAGTCGTAGTATCTCAAGTACAATGCCACATGATCCTCATTCACATCTGCAGTACCTGCAGCTAAAGCATCAACATCTACTCGATTGTGGTGGTAATCACGTTCGCATAAATGAAAGCATGAGTTAACCAACTCAGTAGTATAAAACACACTGGGTTTTCACAATGAGCCAATCATTACAATTTTATCATATGTTTACAATAACGGCTACTTGTGGATTGATAATTTTGCATAAAAGGATTCTTAGATGATAGAGTAAACCATGTTGTTTGGTTTACAAAATCAAATAATCTATATTATACACATTATTACATTTATATCATGTGACTCAGATATTCACGTATACAAGCTTTCCAAACTTTTAGGGAAATATAGGCATACAGGGATATCTAAAGAAATAGTTGACACTATGTCTCGACCTTATGCGCATACAAGTCATCCGAACCTTTGGAGAATTCCAATATACGCATACTCCCAAACATGGCCATAGGAAAACAATGAATATAACATTATGGAATTACACGCATATAGTTAATCAGAACCTTTGGGGAATACAAGCATACGTGCACTCCCAACATTAAATCGCAGGAAAAACATTCGACGTAATATCTTGGCTATGTACGCATCCATTTCTTCCAAACCTTTGGCGAATACATGCATAAGTACACTTCAAAACTTTACATCTCAACAAATCAAACCAACGTTATAATTCGATCGCACATGCATACATGACATTCTGAACCTTTAGGGAACTCATGTTATACATGCACTCCAAATACACGACATTTCATAGAACACATATGCAATTGTTGTGCAAATATCGACCTAAATAATAGGTAAATAAATGTACACTTTACTCGCAAGTTCACAAGATCAAAACGATAGTATAGAAAGCAAGTACGAAATCATCCTACGAGGATTGATAAATTGTGTTTAAAGAAAATTTCCTAAGATAGTTATTTTGAATATAACTGCAATGGAATAAAGTAAACAACATAATTGAAAACATTAAATAAAAGGGTAAGGCTCTGATAAGTGTTGAATATTACACATTCAAGCTCCTTAATTCACATATGTTAATCTCTTAGTTTTATTATAGTTTGATGTTTTGTATTGTTTTTGTGTTTTCTTGTGTTTTACAGGTTTTTGAAGAAAATTCTTCAAATTTCAATATTAGAACGAATTCGGCAAACTCACTTTTGGAAAGATTCAACTCCAAATCAATTTTGAATTTAAAAAAAGATAAGTCGGCAAAATCTTTTATGTTTGGAAAGAATCCAAAATGAGAACGTTTCTGTATTTTAATCACAACTTTCTGCTCAAGTATCAGATTACAGTGAAATTAGCAGCATTAGAAAGCTAATACAAAAAGAAACAAATAATTCTAAAACAAGTTTTCCTTAATTCGGACGTACTTTTCCAAAATTTCCCCACAATAAAAGATTGCAAATCTGGACAAATTTGGAATTTTTTTTCCTTCTTGGATTAAATTTTCAATCTCCTACTTGTACTAGGAGACTGACTTCCGAATTTTTTGAGATTTCAAAAGTTTTTAGGATTCTCCTAATTCCTATAAGTAGGCCTCTAAACATTGAAGAAAGACACACAAACTTTAGGAGAAGATACCATTCCCTTCTGGCTGGTAAAAAGCATCATGTTATGATTGTAGTATTGTGCATATTGTGAATCTTACTTGAGTATGATTAGCAGTGGATATCGAAGCCCTATCTTTTCTTCTTATTACTTCAATTTAATATTTTATCTCATTTCATTCAAAATCTTTATTTAGGAAAATCTCTTTAAGCATAGTTTATACCAATACTCATGAGAATAATCTTGTATTTGCCTTCTATAAAATTGTTTTGTTCTTATGCACTTGCGAGTAAAAAGTACAAGTATTTGCCTATTTATTTAAGTAAAGATTTACACAACAAGCTCTGATATTCACCACTAATCATACTCTTTTTAGGAAACGATATGCACAATGCTACAAACCATATTGCGATATTTAATGTTTGCCAGCCACAAGGGCTTGAGTGTATACTACTAAAGCTATTGATCTCTCTATGCAACGAGTTAGGCATAGGTGTATACTCTAACTCTTTTTTTTTTTCTTTTTTCTTTTTTTTCTCGAAGGATTTAGCATGGGTGTATACTAAGTTGTTCATCAAGAAAGCATAAAATTATGGAAATTAGCAAATACACTCAACTTGGAACATGATATCTATTTTAGTTGTCATTATGTTGATTAATACAAGAACATGTGATGGGGTTCTTTCGTTACTCTATTATACCCAGGATTCGGTCATCCAAATTAACAGAAATAACAAATCCATACCGCATGCATATGATGATCAAATATAAACATGGAAGGAATTCAAGAGAACTGGAATTAATCAAATAAGAATCACAAATAGTTGTAGCAAGGCAAATCAAAATCTTAAAGAAACATGATTCGGGCTTCATTTGAGCCCCAACAACAGTAATTAAATAAAATTAATTCGAACTAAAAGTATATACATACAGGAAATAACGAAAGGAAGAAAGAAAAACCAAAACCCTTATTGATCTAGCCTCCGATTCCTCTCCCAAAGCTTGTGTGTTTGTTTTGGAAGACTTAGGGGAGTATTTATAGAGTTTAGGAACAACCCCATATGATTTCATGCAACCTACAAGTCCAAAATCGAGTTAGAGGTGGATTAGAATCTTTCCAAATTCGTCCATATTTTTGTTCCTATATTGCAGGGTAATTTTGGTATAGTAAACATCCAAATTAGGAAAAACCTATTTCAAAAATATTTGTTTCCTTTTGTATTAGCTATCTAAAACCGCTAATTTCACCACATTCTAATACTTGAGCTGAAAGTTATGGTTAAAATAAGTAGACATGCTCATTCTGGAATCTTTTAAAAAATAATAGATTTTGCCAACTTCTCTTTTCTTTAGCAAACAAATTCAAAATTGAATTGGATTCGGAACTTTCCAAATAAAATAGGTTTGCCGACTTCAATATTCTACAGCAGTAAAATTCAAAATTGATTTGGAGTTAGATCTTTCTGAAGGTGAGTTTGCATACTTCAATATTCTTATAAACTTTGTTCTAAGCTTGGAATTTGATGGATTTTGAGTGCTTTTCTTCCAAAACCTACACACAAAAACAACACAAAACATCAAATTATAACAAAACCAAGATATTAGCATATTTAAATTAAGGGGCTTGAATGTGTAACATTCAGCACTTATCACACCCTCAAACATACATATTGCTAGAGTCTTAGCAATACAAAACTGAAAATAAAAAAAAATAAAAAAAAAACCTAAAAAATCTACTCTACCTCCTCTGTCGCGGGAAACATGAATTCATTTAGTGTATGCAATAAGCCTTTTAAACTTTTAGGCATTTGTTGTAAGTTTTAAAGTACTCGCAGGTGTACGAATCGTTTGCAATATAGTGTGTGTGTGTGTGTTACGCACTTATGTGAAGCGCAAGAAAACCCTAGCAAATCCGGATGCTAGCCACAGTGGTGGCTGAGGAGTATATGGAAGGTTGGGAGGGAAAAGTCTGTGCTTGAAGGGCACGGCTTTTGGTAGGAAAGTCCTAAGCATAAGGGGTTGTGTTTCCCCAGTTATAGCCTTAGAATAAGGAATTTACTTCCCAAATTAGTAGCTGATTTGTAGGGAGAAAATAAAGGGAATTATACTTTCCCTAAAACTGGAAATCAAGCAATTACTGTTGTGTTTGTAATTCACCCTATTTATATGGGGTTTCGAATGAATAAAGATATGCAAAAAAATTATCAAAACAACTCTCGTAGTTAAAGGAGGCAGAGGTACCTCGAATACCTCGTATCCCTTGTTACGCCCATCATAGGTAACCCTAGAAGACTAGATCCTGCGGCCTTTCCCAAAACCAAACCAGTCACTCGGTCTCAAACCCGGGTCCTTAACAGCTTGGTATTAAAGCCAGGCCCTAGTATGGCGGAGCAACGAATCGAAAATTTAGAGAAGAGGATGAGATCGTGGGAAGAACGATTAGAGAAGCAGATGGAGGAGATGTTGGTAGTCATTGTTGATCAAATCCAGAAAAGTAAGGCGGAGGAGGTTGACAAATCCGCAAGTTCATCAGGTGTACGCTTAGGCAAGACAGTCACCCGAACAGAGTCGGGCTGCTCTTTTCCGAAGGTAGCCAAGCTAAACTTCCCCAAGTACGATGGCACCGAAGACCCAACCAATTAGGTGTGCCGAGCGGAGCAGTTCTTTGAGTTCCAGAACACCGCGGAAGAGGACAAAGTGATGCTGGCAGCTTACCACCTGAAGGGCGAGGCCCAATTGTGGTACCAGCTCTTTAAGGAGACAGAGAAAGGAGCATCCTGGGAACAATTGAAGGATGGTCTTCATGTCAGGTATGGGCCAACCCAGTTTGATGATTTCTTTGGAGACCTAACGAAGTTGCGGCAAACTGGGATAGAGCGAGAATACCAGGGTCAGTACGAACGGTTGCTGAGCAGGGCAGGAAGGCTCTTAGTAGCGCAACAAATCGGCGGGTTCATCAACGGTCTCAAGGAGAGCATTAGGCCGAAAGTCCAGGCCTCCAGATCCTCTACGCTCACCGCAGTAGTGGGGCTTGCCAGGTTGTATGAAACGCGGCTACTATCGCAGCGGAGAAGCCCGAATTTTTCTGAACCTCGAAGAACCGCTGGTTCACCAAACCTCCCCCCATTACCATCCGCAAATCTGGTGCGAAGTCGAGCTCCGGTGGTTCGGAGGTTAAACCCAGCAGAATTGAAAGATCGAAGAGATAGGGGTCTTTGCTTCAACTGTGACGAGAAGTTCTCACCGAGGCATAAGTGCAAAAAGCTCTTTTTGATTGAGGGGGTTTATGAAGAGGAAGATGAGCATTCTAGTCCGGCAGTAGTGGGAGAAGTGGAAGAAGAGGAGGAGTTCGAGATCCCCGAAATTTCCCTGCACACCATCTCCGGGGTGCCAACCCCACAAACGATGAGCATTTCGGGAACCATCCAGAGGGCGCGGGTGATTCTGTTGGCTGATTCTGGGAGCACGCAAAATTTTCTCAACACCCAATTGGCAGAAAGGCTGGGCCTGGTACCGGACAGAAGGTCGGCATTTGAAGTGGTGGTAGCAAACGGTGAAAGACTTTCCAGTAGAGGCAAATGCTTGGAGGTACTTGTTCTGCTAGAAGGTACTTTATTCATGTTAGAATTTTTTCTCATTGACCTCCAGGGGTATGACGCAGTCCTTGGGGCCCAATGGCTCAAGACCCTCGGCCCCATATTGTGGAATTTTGCATCCCTGCACATGAGCTTCACATGGCAGGGGCAGAAGGTGTCACTAACCGGGATACACTCCCCTATTAATCGAGTATTAGAAGGGAAGAAAATGCATAAGGAGCTCCATCGCTGTTCAGAAGGCATCCTACTCCAACTACTGGCTGTTGAACTGGGAGTAGAGCAGCAGTGCCCGAACATAGTAGACCCAGAATTTCAACAATTCTTAGAGGGCTTCCAGGACTTATTTGGAGAGCCACAAGGGCTTCCACCCATGCGCCTTCATGACCATAAACTTCCCCTGATCCAGGGATCGTCCCTAGTGAATGTGTGACCGTATAGGTACCCCCACTATCAAAAGAATGAGATAGAGAAGATTATTATGGAGTTGTTGAAAACCGGGGTGATCAGAACAAGCACCAGCCCTTATTCCTCTCCGGTCCTGCTAGTTAAGAAACAAGACGGCTCGTGGAGATTATGTGTGGATTACCAAGCCCTCAACAAGATTACTATCAAGGAAAAGTTTCCTATTCCCTTGATCGACGAGCTGCTGGATGAGTTACAGGGAGCCCAGTATTTTTCTAAGCTTGATCTTCGTTCCGGATACCACCAAATCCGGATAAGGGAGCAAGATATAGAAAAAACAGCCTTCCGTACGCATCATGGGCACTTCGAATTTCTGGTCATGCCCTTTGGCCTCACGAATGCCCCCTCGACATTCCAATCTTTGATGAACGACATCTTCTGCAGCATTTTACATAAGTTCGTCCTTGTTTTTTTTGATGACATACTAATTTATAGTAGAAGTTGGGATGAACACTTGCAGCACCTCAATGAGGTTTTGGAGATCCTGAAGGTTAACCGCTTGTATGTTCGGAAGGATAAGTGCAGCTTTGGGCAACAAAGGGTCAAATATTTGGGCCACATCATCGATCGGAGCGGGGGTGCAATGGATCCAGAAAAAATCCAGGCCATATTGCTATGGCTGAAACCTCAGAACCTCAAGGCCCTTAGGGGTTTCTTTGGCCTCACCGGCTACTACCGTAAATTTATCCAGCATTACGGCAGTATCGCCCGGCCTTTGACTCAACTCCTAAAAAAGGATGCATTCGGGTGGAATGAAGAGGCGGAAGAGTCTTTCTCGCTGCTCAAGGAAGCAATGACCAAGGCTCCGGTATTAGCCCTACCATATTTTTCTCAGCAGTTCATAATTGTGTGTGACGCATCGGCTTTGGCATTGGGGCCGTTTTGATGCAAGGCAGACGTCCCATTGCATACTTCAGTCATGCCCTCCATGGGCGAAACCTGGTCCTGTCAACCTATGAAACGGAGATGCTCGCATTGGTCACCGCCGTCCAAAAATGGCGCCCTTACCTCTTGGGCCACAGGTTTGTAGTGCGGACTGACCACCGCAACTTGAAGTTCTTATGGGATCAAACCATAGCCACAGAGGCGCAGCAGAGGTGGTTGATCAAACTTATGGGGTACGACTTCGTCATCGAATACAAAAAGGGCCATGACAACCGGGCGGCTGATGCCCTCTCTCGACAGCAAGAAGGGACCCTTTTGGTTTTGTCCTCACCAGTCCCTAGCTGGATCGAACCCATCCAGCAAGAAGTTCAAAATGAACCTAATCTTATGAAACTGACCCAGGAAATCCAGCAGCAAAACATCATGGATCCGTAGCAGGTACGGGCAGGACTCATTTAATTCAAAAATCGGATTTACCTCCGGTCTGCATCCCCCATTGCAGCAGCCATCATCGCAGAATTTCACAACAGCACTCACGAGGGGTATCACAAGGGCCTCCAATGCATCAGGTCAGTTTTTTATTTATCCCAAATGAAGCAACAACTCCGCACCTTCATAAAAAATTGCGATACCTGCCAACGTCACAAGGCTGCCAATACTAAACCCGCTGGTTTACTGCAGCCCCTGCCCATTCCCGAGCATGTGTGGTAGGACATATCCATGGATTTTATCGACGGGTTGCCTTCTTCCTATGGCAGAACCACCATCTTTGTGGTTGTAGATCGCCTCTCCAAATACGGTCACGTTACACCCCTCAAGCACCCTTACACCGCGGCCCTGGTGGCATAAACCTTCTTTGAGGTAATTTTCAAATTGCATGGAATTCCATCTTCTATTGTATGCGACAGGGATCCCGTCTTTACTGGAATTTTTTGGCGGGAGGTCTTCCGCCTTCATGGGACCAAGTTCAACTTTAGCTCCGCCTATCATCCCCAAACAGATGGCCAGACAGAAGTGGTAAATCGCACCATTGAGATGTACTTGCGGTGTTTCACCAGCTCCTCACCCAAACAATGGGCTAAGTAAGTGGTTACCTTGGGTGGAATATTGTTACAACACGGGGTATCACTCGGCCACCACGCGGACTCCATTCCAGATTGTGTACGGGCGTCCCCCACCTCCTCTGTTGCCTTACGTTCCAGGAACCACGAAGTTAGCTGCAGTGGAAGATACCTTGAAGGCCAGGGATGAAATTTTGCAAGAGATGCGGCAGAATTTATTGGATGCCCAAAACCAGATGAAGCAAGTGTATGATAAAGACCATATGGAGCAATCATTTTCTGAGGGTGAATGGGTTTACTTGAAGCTCCAAGGGTACCGACAGCAATCTATCCAGAAACGGCTCAACCAGAAACTAGCTCCCAAGTTCTACGGGCCCTACCGTATTGTTAAGAAAATCGGCCCAGTGGCATACCGATTGGCTCTACCTCCCCAAACCAAAATTCATGATGTCTTTCATGTTTCAATTCTCAAGAAATGGGTAGGAGTCGGCACTCCAATACATGATGATCTCCCCCTCCTCGCCAATGATCGACAGTCAACTCCCCAAGCCATCCTTGACCAACGACTTCAGCAAGGAAATAAGGAGATACTAGTGCACTGGAAGGATCTTTCACCAGCTGATGCCACGTGGGAATCTCTCTCAGACTTCAAACTTCATTTTCCTTTATTTCCTCTTGAGGACAAGGGTCATTCTAAGGGGGAAGGAGTGTTACGCACTTATGTGAGGCGCAAGAAAACCCTAGCAAATCCGGATGCTAACCACAGTGGCGGCTGAGGAGTATATGGAAGGTTGGGAGGGAAAAGTCTGTGCTTGAGGGGCACGGCTTTTGGTAGGAAAGTCCTAAGAATAAGGGGTTGTGTTTCCCCAGTTATAGCCTTAGAATAAGGAATTTACTTCCCAAATTAGTAGCTGATTTGTAGGGAGCAAATAAAGGGAATTATACTTTCCCTAAAACTGGAAATCAAGCAATTACTGCTGTGTTTGTAATTCACCCTATTTATATGGGGTTTCGAATGAATAAAGATATGCAGAAAAATTATCAAAACAACTCTCGTAGTTGAAGGAGGCAGAGGTACCTCGAATACCTCGTATCCCTTGTTACGCCCATCATTGGTAAGCCTAGGAGACTAGATTCTGCGGCCTTTCCCATAACCAAACCAGTCACTCAGTCTCAAACCCGGGTCCTTAACAGTGTGCAAGTGCGTGGTCGAATCTACAAGCAATTGCGTTGCGAAAATTAATTTCTATTTAAACTAATCCTATTTTAACCTAGCTCCGAACTTTTGGAATTTTTTTATGCAATAATAAACTAAAAGAAAACTGAATAAGAACAATTAATAAAAAGTACGAAGGTTTTAGAATCCATCTCGCCAAATCAAGCAACATTTTCTTGTATTTTATTTATAAACCCGATAAACAACTAAGCATTATTCATTGTTCAAAGTTCCTAAAAAAAAACATATTAAATCATTCAATGAATCCAATTCAATAACAAATCACAACGAATATTCAATTGAAATCAAATCATTCATTGTATCCATTTGATAAACAAATCACAATGGATATCATTTTTCAATTAAATTATTCGATTTATCCTTTGGTTGAAACACATTGAATATCCAACTTGTGACAATCAAATTATCAAAAGATACAAACCAATTAACTGAATTGAACTTGAACAATATTTTGATTAAACATTGGAGTTATATAAATAAAATAATAAGAACATGTATTATCAATGACGAGGTTTCATCTTCAACCTTAATTGAAGATTTAGCCTCTCATGGCTAAAGACAACATACTCACTTGAATTACAAATATAAAAATTGAATCACTTAATAAAGAAAAACTTTCAAAAACGTGCATGAAGAAACCCCCACATACACGTCCAGTTCGTCCTGATTGCAAAACACAAAGAGAAGACAAAAAAAATATGAAGAAGAAAACAATGCTATAGTTGCCAGAGATGCTGCCCTCACACGTTTTTCTTCTCCCCTTTGAAAAGCAAAGAAAGCATAAATATATATCTCAAGCTCCTAGGATTCGGCACTGCAGACTTTGAGAAAATGCATGTCTGCTAGGTTTCTTCAGTTATGGAAAGAACTTCCCTATATTTTCAGTGCCTCCAAGCCTTCCTAAAGAATCGAATTCCTATTTAGTCATCCATTGCACCGCACAAGACTCTCCAAGTCAAGATGAAAATCATTTCCAATTTGCCCCCTTTGTGCATTGAATAAAAAATCGTGTCTCTTGGTCCTTGTACATCTGTAAAGCCTAGCTTTAGAAAGTTTTCATGCATATCTTGGTGTAGAAGACGTGATTCGGTGCTTGCCATTAACTGGAGGAAACGTGCACTGCATCAATCCTCCAGAAAAAAAGTGTCTTGTCTTGGAAGGAAATCACGTGTATTTTTGGTGTTGTGTCTTGCTTAGTTTGGTGCTGCCAAGTCTGCTCCACATGCACATCCCAAAATGTGATGACCCGTTTTTTTTTTTTTTTTTGAAAACATACAAACGGATCTTCACAGTGGGACGACTACATGTCACTCAGCCAACATATGGCATATGCACCAGATAATTAGAGTTACATCTAACAACGGAATATAATAATCAATGTGCAGCAAAACACATATCATAAGCAAAAATACATCTAATATATAACAGTCAATTACAACAAGAGCCATTTACAAGTCTATCTATTTAGAGCTTATAAAACACATTATACTAATTACATACTAAAATATAGGCTCAACAAATACATATGCCACGTAAGACATGAGTCATAAATAAAATACCCGAAACGCGGACTACCCATGAGTCTGTGACTTATAAATGTTGTGATGTGCTCCAATCATAGCATTTCATATGCTAGGTGGACGAATCAATATCTATATCCGCAGAACCTGCAACCAAAACATCGATGTCTGCACGGTTGCAGGGGTTGTCGCATCCGCACAGGTGGAATTATGAGTTCACCGTCTCAGTTCATAATATCGAGACCTCAGTGATATTAAACTGACTGAGTTTTCGCAAAGAACCTACTTTTCCTTTCTAGTTTTCTGTACACTATAATAGCTACCAATTTTATAAACTTTTTTTTGGAAAACCCCCATAGCTAATACATCATACACTAACTAATAAAAAACATTTAAAGCATACTATGTACCTATGAACATATATAGAAGTTCCAGTCATCCCACTTTGGAAGCTTTTACATATAAACTCATCTACAATATATTACTATTGATCGGTGGCTTAGACGTATGTGCATGCGATCACCCAATTATAGGATTCGCACCTACACATAAGGCATCTTACTCTTCCATACTAAGAAAACATGGCATCTTACTCTTCCATACTAAGATATCATCTCTCCAAAATACAAGCAACACCATCTCTAATCGTATTTCAGCTTCGTGCCTTGAACGTCAGTTGATCATGCAAGCATTAGAGTAGAACTCTAATATGCAAGCATGTATTTACTGAAGAATAATGACAATCAACCTACTTACTCATAGACATGTCATTACTCATATCTGGGTAACATAAACATCCTTGTACATTCAAGTTCAATGCTTTTTTAACACATGCAACCAGGCGATAGAAATATACATATATTATTTTCCATTAAAACTCATATGCATACTAATACGTCTAGCAAAACAACTTATAACATAAAAACATCACACTCATGAAAACAATGCTATACATGCTCATGCAAGTTTCCTCGTGAGAATTACCCCAAGAACTCATGGGATTTAACCCAAGTACCTCATGGAAATTAATCTAAGAACTCATGGAAATTAATCCAAGAACTCATAGGACTAACCCCAAGTATAGTTTCCCGTGGGCTATAAACCTCACTTCGATGCACGTTTAGCATTCATATGCTTATGCCTCATGCCTTAAAACAATATACATATACTTTCTAATTTCATGAACATGCCTTTAACTCATGCTTTCAATGTAAATCCATAGATAGTTTAACACATCAATTCATCAATCAACATTTGCATAATTTAAATCCCAACAGCAACAAGTAATCAAACTCTTCAAATCAAATCAAATCACACTTTCCAATCACACACCATTTCTCATAAACATCATTGATATTTCAACATAATTGAAATTACTTAACACATCCAAAACATATTGTCAACATATTGTCGGTTCGGTAATAAAATCATATATCATTTGCAAATCTATTAAATACATAAAAATACATTTTCTCAGTGTTGTATTCTAGTTTAAATAATTCCTAGTTGATTTCAGTTTTGTTTCCAAGTTTTGAAAACAAAACCTTTTTTGTGGTCCACCATCTTCCGGCTTTGCCTGACAGCTTCAATCTGATGTACCAGACTTTTTGTTCATTGGTGCAGCCGAGGGTATCGAACAATACCTCAATGTCGGTGAGCCACGCTTCTGCTACGTTGGGTCCTTCTATACCTTCGAACAAATGAAAATTGTGACTAGAAAATTCACGGAGTGAGCAACCTAGGCGTTCGACTAGGTCGTTAGGTTATGGCATTCGTACTATTGCTTCGGCAAATTATCTAGTGGTGTCAGCCATGAATTGAGCTAGAGCTGGGTGCACTCCATAGAATGGTGGAGGTGGAGGTGGAATCCTTCCATTATCATGTTCATGGTGTTTTATGTTCCGGTTCTTATGACGTCGATAAGGTGGCATTTTTCTATGTCATGCCATTTTGTTAACAAAATAATGTAATGTAATTTATTCGAAACTAATAAGAACCGATTTTTTTTTTTACAAGCTACATAGGAATAGCTAGCCTATTGTGTGCACATTGATATTTCATATCCAGATTATTATCTGGGCTGGGATTTTCTAGTACTATGACATCTAAATTATTAAACTTAATAAAAAAAATGTTTATTCAATTCTTTCTAAATAATATTCCTGCCATTTATCTAGTGACTTAAGAGTAAATGAACACAATCGTTTATAAGATTACAATACTAAGCTTTAAGATCACATATATCAGGAATATTTAGACACATAATCTAAAGTGGCGCTATGCTTATGCTAAGTGTACATACACATGCATATCATCAGCACACATTTTCAAAAAATTTTCATAAAGGGATTCCATTGTTTCATAACCTTTTGAAAACATATAATAATACATGAATGAGTATTAATTCTCATCCCAGAATAAGAGTTTGACTCCCCCTTATTCAATGGATTGTTACAAATGAATGAATAGCCTCATTTCGGAATAAGAGTTTAACTCCCTCATATTCAATGAATTGTTGTACACGAATGAGTATCCTCATTTTGGAATAAAAGTTTAACACCCTTATATTCAATGGATTTTACACGAATGAGTATCATCATCTTTGAACAAGAGTTTTGAAAAATATTGACTCCTAATTTAACATATGTGTGTGATCAATTGTCCAACAAAATATTTAAATGCAGAATCTAAAAGAGACAAATATTTTGTTGACAAAGTGGAAAATCTTATCAAGAGAAAAACCACCCTGGGGCAGCCAAACACAGTAAATCCACTAACAGAAGAAATAGCTATGAAAATTATCGGGCTTCTAATTTATCAAGTGTATGCAATAGTGTGCAACAAAATATCACAATGTGGAAACTAAAGAGACAGATATTTTGTTGACGAAGTGGAAACTCAATTAAGAAAAAAATCACTCAGGGGCAGCCAAACCCAGGATATCCACTATTCAAAAGACAAAGCTAGTTACAAAACAGTAGCACTCACATACCCTTATGCAATGGTCATACCTTGAACTCTAATGTGTAACCCAACACGAACGCCTCCTAACCAAGTCACCTACTTGAAGGGGTCTTCAATGGAATCCTTTACCTAAAGGCCAACCCCTAAGATAGACTTCAGTTTCAGCACAACAACAGCACTTGGCAACGGCTTGAGAGTGAGTAGATCAGCACAGTAACTCTAATATATAACTCTCTAAGCACTATGGAATTCACAACTGAATTCTTGCAGTTCTCAAGCCTAGGGACCTCTATTTATAGGTTGCAGGTTCAAATGAGCATCTGGCTTGATAAACCTAGGCCCCGTTCGGACTGTGGACATAAGGCGTCCGGATGGACAACTGTGCGATCGGCTTTCCAAAATTTTGTTAAAATTATTTCATGATTTGAGCCGCATTTGGACAGTGTTGCCCTATTGTTCGGCTGGTCACAATTCAGCTGCACGCAATTTCTATATCAAGGCTTTGCGCGTTTGGACCAAGGGAATGGTCGTCCGGACGGTTTATCAGATGCACGCAATTTCCATATAAGTAGCTCACGCGTCCGGACCATGAAAGTTGTTGTCCGAACGTCTGAATTTTGAATGCGCAACTTGCCTTATGGATGAGCGCATCCGGACGGGAATCTACATTGTCCGGACGGTTGCAACAATCTTCCCATATCTATGTTTTGGAAAGAAATCCCATAGGTGGTCAAACACTGAGTGTCGTCCGGACGTGCTGCTGAAACGTCTGGAAGGATGCAAGCTAGAGCAGTTGAAGCTTCTCGACACAGAGGAAGGTCCGGACAAAAAAGTTCTCTTCATTCGGATGGATGATGCTTTGGACAGATGGGCGTCCGGACGGTATATCACGTCGTCTGGACGGATGTTGCTTGACTGATGAGCGTCCGGACGGAATACCACGTCGTTCAGACAGATGCAAGGGATCTGACTACACTGTCTTGAAATCTGCACAGAATCTTCTAGAAACATATTGATGGAGATCAAGGCACCGCTTCGAAGGATCTCGTTCAAGTACCAATTGGGCCGGTTACGAGAGCACGAGCAAAGAAGTTCAAGGATGTGCTCAACGGACTCATCCAAGAGTTATGGGCTCAAGCAAATTCGGGGAGGCCCATTGAGCATGATCCACGTGGGAAACAAAGAATTGTCACCTTGATTCAAGTTCTAGAAGGATCCGGTCAAGGCTAAGAACTGCTGAGATTGTTCGTTAATTTAGAAGGATCGGATTGCAAGACTTATTTTCTTTGCCTACTTAAGATCTTTATTTATTTTCTTTCCTTGCTAGGAATTGATTTGGACTTTATTTTCTTTCCTTGCTAGGAATTGATTTGTTTACTTATTAGGATTAGAATTACTTTCTCCGCAAGTAATTTTCTTGTATAAATAGGTGTACCTACCATGTAATCGAGGAGACATTGATGATTCATAAAACTTGTGAGGTTTTATTCTCTTTGTTTCTTTGAAGAACTACTCGAACTTATCTGGATTTCCTGTGGCGTTCATCTCGACTTATCAAACGGAATTTCCACCACCGTTTGTGGCGTCTTCCTTATACCGAGGTTCTTGTTTGTCATAAACAACGGGTCGAGGTTTTTTTCCATTCGAATCTGTCCTTAGAAGGGTGTTGGGTTCCCTTTCGTTGTTGGGTCTCGTTATTCTTGACGGGGTTCACATCATTTGGTATCAGAGCTTAGTTTCTAGTTCAAGTTTGCATATCCCTTCACATCACTATTTTGAAATTTTATTTCATTATTCTCAAAAGCCAGTTGCTAATCATCAAAAAAAAAAAAAAAATCGTGTCAAAATTCAGATTTGTGATTTTCGCGAATCTTTGCTTTAATTTTTCAGATTTGAAATTTTCAGATTTGAATATCATTCTTAATTGATTACACGAATCTTTGCTTTAATTTTTCAGATTTGAAATTTTCAGATTTGAATTCCATTCTTAATTGATTACGCGAATCTTTGATTTAATTTTCAGATCAATAATTTCAAGATTTGGATTTTCTTTCCATATCTGCAACTTCCATCTTTGAATTACATGTCATTATCAGTTGTCCTTTTGTCTATTTCCATGTCCTTGTTGAAATCTAATCAATAATTTCAAGATTTGGATTTTTCTTTCCATATCTACAATTTCCAAATTTGATTTACACGTCGCTTTCAATTGTCCTTTGTATAGTTTCATGTGCTTGTTGAAATCTGATCAATCGTTTTTGGCAATTACAATTATTATTGCTGCTTGTGACTAGAAAAAAAAAAAAAAAAAAAAAAGTTGCCGACAAAAAAAAAAAAAAGTCCAAAAAAAAAATAAAAAAAATTCATTATTCTGTGCTTCCAAAATTCCAAACTGTCATATTCCTTCTATTTCTAATCTGAAAATTTCCATATTCCTTATGTTCAAATCTGAAATTCCTTGAGTAGTTCTGGGTGAATTGTTGCTGGAAATTTTGAGTTGTTTGTTTAGTTTCAAAAGAACTAAGAGAGAATTATCGAGTGGAAAAAGGCAAGAGTGGTGAGAACATCAGAGGGTAAAAGCCATATTATTTTGAGTGAAACACGAGTGGAGAGTGTGATCCACTTTCTTGAGTGTAAACACGTAAGGGAGTGATTCGTGAGGATCTTTTTTTCTTTCTAACCTTTGTTTTGCAGCAATCATGTCTCACGATAGTGGTAAGAGCATTGTTGAAGGTGATACAAAATTGGCCGATCCGAAAATGTTTATGGAGGCCATGATGAGTGAGATGAGGCGAGTGATGAAGATGGAGATGGAGCAGGTTTACGAACGGATAGATCAGATGGAGAATAGACGTGAGGAGCAACCACAAAACGGTCGTAATTTTCGTAGAAGGGAAAGAGTTCCACCGAGGGAGGAGGATGAAGAGCGTTATGGGTCTGGTTTTGATGAAGAAGAAGATCGGGGTTCCATTGTTAACAATAGGAGACCTGAAGGAAGATTTAGAGAAGCTAGGAATCGTGAAGATAACAACTTGGGTGGTATTAAGATGAAGATTCCGTCCTTTCAAGGTAGATCTGATCCTGAGGCATATCTTGAATGGGAGAAGAAGATGGAGTTCGTGTTTGATTGTCACAACTACTTCGAGACATAGAAGGTAAAATTAGCTGTGATTGAATTTTCTGAATATGCTATTACTTGGTGGGATCAGCTTGTGATAAACAGGAGGCGGAATAGAGAACGCCCAATAGACATATGGGAGGAGATGAAAGTAGTGATGAGAAAACGGTTCGTTCCAAGTTACTACTACCGAGAGTTGTACAAAAGGCTACAAGGTCTTAGACAAGGGAGTCGAAGCGTAGAGGATTACTACAAGGAGATGGAGATTGCTATGATCCGCGCTAATGTAGAGGAAGATCAGGAGGCTACAATGGCTAGATTTTTACTTGGCTTAAACCGGGAGATCCATGATAAGGTAGAGATGCAGCATTATGTGGAATTGGAAGATATGGTGCATATGGCTATCAAAGTGGAACAACAACTCAAGAGAGGGAGTGGGACACGTGCAGGCCATAACTCTAGTTCTACCTCTTGGAAATTGAGTCAAGCCAAGCCGCTGGACAAGTCACAAACGCCCAAACCCGAGCCCAAGTCCGTGACCACCAGCCACGTTCCTCAAGGTAAAACCGAAGCCTCTACCTCTAGGAATCGTGATATTAAGTGTTTTAGATGTCAAGGCAGGGGCCACATAGCAAGTCAATGTCCAAACAAGCAAGCCATGGTATTACAAGCCAATGGAGAAATTGTGACCGATAATGAAGATTCCGACACCGACAACATGCCGCCATTGGAGGATGTTTCCGATGAGGAGTATTTAGCCCCTGACGCATTGACATTGGTGGCGAGAAGAGCATTGAGCTTGCAAGCAAAAGGAGTTGATGAAGTACAGCGGGAGAACATCTTTCACACAAGGTGCTACGTTAAAGACAAGGTATGTAGTGTGATTATTGATGGTGGTAGTTGTACTAATGTTGCAAGCACAATTATGGTGGAGAAATTGGGATTGCCCATGATAAAACATCCTAGACCGTACAAGTTGCAATGGCTAAATGATAGTGGTGAGATAAGGGTGAACAAGCAAGTGTTAGTTGCATTTCGAATCGGTAAATATGAAGATGAAGTGTTGTGTGATGTAGTACCGATGCAGGCGGGACACTTATTGCTAGGGCGTCCATGGCAATTAGATAGGCAAGTGAAGCATGATGGCTTTACGAACAAGTACTCTTTTGTACTTAATCAACGATCAATCACTCTTGTACCATTGACACCGCAGCAAGTATACGAGGATCAAGTGAGATTACAAAAGGAGAGTGATCAAAAGAAAGAGAGTGAGCAAAAGAAAAAGAGTGAAAAACAGAGAGAGGCCGAGAAAAATGAGAGAGAGAAAGAAAATCAAAGTTCGGCCCTTGAGAGAAAATCAGAGAGAAAACAAAAGAATTTTTATGCCAAAGTGAGTGAGATCAAGCGGGCAATGTTTTCAAAACAGCCGATGATTGTACTTTTGTACAAAGAGGCACTTTTAAACAATAACGAACTTGACCTTTCTTTGCCTAGTTCTATTGTTTCTCTTTTGCAGGAGTACGAGGATGTCTTCCTCGAGGAAACACCACATGGGTTACCTCCAATCCGAGGGATTGAACATCAAATTGATTTAGTTCCCGGTGCAACCATCCCAAACCGACCAGCTTATAGGACCAATCCCGATGAGACAAAGGAGCTTCAACGGCAGGTAAGTGAATTGTTGGAGAAAGGGCACGTGAGGGAGAGCATGAGCCCATGTGCGGTTCCGGTCTTACTTGTACCTAAGAAGGATGGGACGTGGCAAATGTGCGTTGATTGCCGAGCCATCAACAACATAACGGTAAAGTATCGTCATCCTATCCCACGCTTAGATGATATGTTAGATGAGCTGCATGGTTCTTGCATATTTTCTAAGATTGATTTAAAAAGTGGTTATCATCAAATTAGGATAAAAGAAGGAGATGAATGGAAAACTGCCTTTAAAACAAAATATGGTTTGTATGAATGGTTAGTTATGCCTTTTGGTTTGACTAATGCTCCGAGCACCTTTATGAGACTTATGAACCATGTTTTGCGTGCATTTATAGGCAGATTTGTTGTTGTCTATTTTGATGATATACTCATTTATAGCAAAAACATAGACGATCATGTAGTACATTTGAAATCCGTTTTAGATGTGCTAAGGAAAGAAAAGTTGTTTGCTAATTTAAAGAAGTGCACTTTTTACACCGATAAGCTTGTATTTTTGGGATTTGTTGTTAGTGCACAAGGTATACAGGTTGATGAAGAGAAGGTACGTGCAATCCAAGATTGGCCGAGCCCCACAAGTGTTGGTAATGTTCGTAGTTTTCATGGACTTGCTAGTTTCTACTGGCGATTCGTGAGAGACTTCAGTAGCTTAGCCGCACCGCTTACCGAAGTGATCAAGAAGAACGTTGGATTTCGGTGGGGAGAAGAACAAGAGAAAGCATTTCAATTAATCAAAGAGAAGCTGACTAACGCACCTTTGTTGTCTTTACCTAACTTTTCAAAAACGTTTGAAATTGAATGTGATGCTTCAGGTATTGGTATAGGTGCCGTTCTTATGCAAGAAGGACGACCAATTGCTTACTTCAGCAAGAAACTCAGCGGGGCAGCCTTAAACTACCCAACTTATGATAAGGAGTTGTATACATTGGTTCGGGCTTTAGAGACGTGGCAACACTATCTATGGTCTAAGGAGTTCGTGATTCACACCGATCATGAGTCCTTGAAACACTTGTAGGGCCAACAAAAGCTAAACAAAAGACATGCGCGATGGGTGGAGTTCATAAAGACGTTTCCATACGTCATTCGGTACAAGCAAGGTAAGGAGAATGTAGTCGCCGATGCACTTTCTCGCAGGTATGCCTTACTCTCCACACTTGACGCAAAATTGCTTGGTTTTGAACACATTAAAGAATTATATGCTGAAGACCACGAATTTTGTGAGGAATATCGAGCTTGTGAGAAAATCGCCTCTGGTAAGTTCTTTAGACTTGATGGATTCCTATTTCGAGAAAATAAGCTATGCGTGCCTAATTGTTCTATGAGGGAGTTATTAGTGCAGGAATCACATGGTGGGGGATTAATGGGACATTTTGGAGTTGCAAAGACCTTGGCTATTTTGCAGGAACACTTCTATTGGCCTCACATGAAACGAGATGTCGAACGGATTTGTAGTAGATGTGTCACATGTAGGCAAGCTAAATCCAAAGTGCAGCCCAACGGTGATGATTTGAGGGCAAATCCTTTTCAAGAGGAGGGGAATCATGGAGATCAAGGCACCGCTTCGAAGGATCTTGTTCAAGTACCAATTGGGTCGGTTACGAGAGCACGAGCAAAGAAGTTCAAGGATGTGCTCAACGGACTCATCCAAGAGTTATGGGCTCAAGCAAATTCGGGGAGGCCCATTGAGCATGATCCACGTGGGCAACAAAGAATTGTCACCTTGATTCAAGTTCTAGAAGGATCCGGTCAAGGCTAAGAACTGCTGAGATTGTTCGTTAATTTAGAAGGATCGGATTGCAAGACTTATTTTCTTTACCTACCTAAGATCTTTATTTATTTTCTTTCCTTGCTAGGAATTGATTTGGACTTTATTTTCTTTCCTTGCTAGGAATTGATTTGTTTACTTATTAGGATTAGAATTACTTTCTCCGCAAGTAATTTTCTTGTATAAATAGGTGTACCTACCATGTAATCGAGGAGACATTGATGATTCATAAAACTTGTGAGGTTTTATTCTCTTTGGTTCTTTGAAGAACTACTCGAACTTATCGGGATTTCCCGTGGCGTTCATCTCGACTTATCAAACGGAATTTCCACCACCGTTTGTGGCGTCTTCCTTATACCGAGGTTCTTGTTTGTCATAAACAACGGGTCGAGGTTTTTTTCCATTCGAATCTGTCCTTAGAACGGTCTTGGGTTCCCTTTCGTTGTTGGGTCTCGTTATTCTTTACGGGGTTCACATCACATATCTCCGAAGAAGACTTCTGAAAATTGACTGAACCCCTGATTAAAAGCATCATTGTTTATGTTACTGGCTGATCACTCGTCTGGGCGTTTCACTAGGCCGTTCGGACGATAAACTCGAGATTCGACTTTTGCTGAGCTGTAGACTTTACAGAGTCTTCTTGGAGTCCAAGCATTCCTTCTTGACTCTTGTGACATTGATCTTGTCATAATGAGGCCCTTTCCATATCAAAGAAATAAACTCTGAATATTTGAAGACTTTGAACTAATACGGTATCCCTGTGAAATCAGCAACAGTACATGATAGTGATTTTGTCCAGCAGAATGCAGCCAACACAATAACTAACAAACTCCCCATTTGGCCATTCTGGGATAAAAATCACTTTACCGGTTAAACGTACAATCCCGGTCCAAATCAAACATATACTCCCCCCTTTTGTCTCAAAGGGACAAAGGGTAAAACAGAGTATAGAAAGACCACAGTAATAAAATACTCCCCCTTTATGTCTCAACAGGACAAGGGTAAACAGAGTATATAAAATCCACAGACAAAAACGTTTTATAATCCAAAAACAAAAGGAAAATATAGAAAAGTTGCAAGTGGCCAAAAAGAGAGGAACAAAAATCCTCTAAGTACCAAATCCCGCTGATCCACTGAAATCACGTGGAGAGAAAGCCGTACAAAAGGCTGGATTTGTACTACTTCGGCTTCTAGATCTGGAAGCCGAGAACCATGGACTGGAAAACCTTCAGTCGCTTGATTTTTCCAAAGCCTGAACCTGGTTATCTGCAAATTGACATCCTCTAAGCTGCTGGTCTACAAGATAAAAGAGGAGATTCACCACCAAACCTCTAACTGTTACAGATTTGAGGAGGATGCTACAGAAGGCTATGCATGAGCTGGGGGGAAAAAGCTCATCTTAATCCTGAGACCTTTGGAATTTGGAACATCCGACTTCAACAACAGTCAGTTTTCCAAAGGATCCATTTGTCAAACATTGTGCTGGGAGCCGCTAGATGTCATGAGCTCGTTTGGCAAATTGGTTTCTGTTTTTGTTTCTGAAAACTATTTTCAAAAACAAAAACAAAAAACTGTTTTCTGTAGTTTTTTTGTTAAGTAAGTATTTGGCAAATTGTTTTCGAAAACAGTTTCTAAAAACAAAAAACAGTGCTTACAATGTTTGGACAATTGTTTCCAAAACAGTTTTTACTTAATAAGAAATAATTATTAAATACGAAATTGTTGGGTGATGTCAAATTTGTGTTTTTACATTTTTTTTTTCAATTTTTTATGGATGACTTTTCTATAACTAAATTATGTGATATACTTTTCAAATGGATGCCAACGAAAAATATAAGCAATGCAACTATTCATAAGGCATAAATATATCAAGATCAGCCCAGCACACAGACATAAAAGGATTTTTCATGCACAATATTTCAAGAGAATATTCCAATCATCAAATATTCCAATATTCTAAAAAGCACAAAAACTTAAAAGAACAAAGGAAGATACAGTAAATATCATGGAATGAGAAGAGATATGCAAAGAATGCCAAAATTTCGGGAGAAATCCGCGAGAAAAACACACAATATGACATGATAAATCAATAAAAATGCAAAGATGTGTGTATGGGAGAGAAAGAGACGCAAGTCTTAAACCTGTAGAGATCCGTCCAGACATGTCACTAAACCGTCCGAACGGCTACTACTAGGACAGCGTATGGCAAGACTGCGCTCGTCCGGACATAAGAATAGGTCCATCCGGACGCTTCACACTGAAAATTTGAAACTTGAGGAAAATTTGCAGAAAATATTTTTCCCTAAAGTTAGCTTCAGAACACGCATATGTAATCAACTGATAAGGCAATCAAATTGCATTGCAAAAATATGCAAAGATATAAATGAGAGTTGAGTATTCAATAAGCACAAATTTCCCTGCAGATAGAAATTTTAAATAGATTAATCAACTCATGCAATGCGTGTGTGTGTGTGTGTGAAAGTTTTCTCAATAAGGTATGAAGTTCACTGATATGACTTAAAGCAAATGAATTTTCTAACCAAGAGAGGAAATCAATGTTAGATCAATCAAAAATCAAACCTTATCTTACTAGGGCCTAGCCACCCTCATCTGATACACTCCCCCTAAGATGCAGCACCTAATTTTTTTACTTGTACCATAAATGACAAGATAAAATTTTACTTGCACCATGAAGGACAAGATATAAAGCTAATTTAGCACAGAAGCAGTGAATATAAGCATATAACACAGAATTCAGAAGAATAACTGCTTGTTTCTTATGGTGCTGCAACCTAGAGCGAATGCTAAAATTTTTAAGCTCTAAGTTCAACTAGCATATTGGTCAATTTGACCATCTAATCAAAAACATCTCTCTCATTAGAATTTCCAGAAGCAAGAAGTCAGAGAGGAAAATGATGTACCTTAGGGGAGCCTTGGATAGTGTACATTTTCATCGCATGAAGAAAGTAACTATCTATCATTAAGATGCAACAGGAAAACTTAGTAAATATGAGACATAAACTCTCAACCATATATAAGCATATTCAATTAATGCACAATGAACTGAGATATCAGGCAAAAACATCTACAATATCTGAAAAGCTATCAAAAGAAAAGAAAAATAAATAAATTCCACATCTTCTCCCCTAAATTTTTTTTTTTTTGGTTGAAAACCAATAAATAGAAAAACAACAAAGACATGCTTATGGAAAAGGAAATGACATCTAGTCCCAGCATGTAAGGTAAAATCAAACATGTCCTTAGGTAGAGAGGTTTAGAAACATTAAGACAGAAAAGCAACCCCCCGACGTGCTTTAACTGTCATCCCAAAAAAAAAGAATATCTGCAGATATTTCTCAAGACAACAAGAGAAAATATGGGGGATAAAATAAATGGTTCCTCAAACAGAATGCAATGCATGAATAAAATATGACAAGATAAACTATGCAATGCAAACATACCTGACATGCACTAGGATTTAGGAACCAAAATCCTATGCATGGTAAGACTTCACCTTTACTAGGTGAGTCCACTACCCCTCAAGGGCTGAATGGTGATAAGTGTTGAATGTTACACATTCAAGCCCTTTAATTTACATATGTTAAGCTCTTAGTTTTGTTATAGTTTGATGTTTTGTGTTGTTTTTGTGTTTTCTTGTATTTTACAGGTTTTGGAAGAAAATCCATCAAATTCTAAGATTATAATGAAGTCGGCAAACTCACTTTTGGATAGATTCAATTCCAATCAATTTTGAATTTAAGGAAAGAGAAGTCGGCAAAAATTCGTTATTTTTGGAAAGAATCCAGAATGAGCACATCTCAGTAATTTAATCATAACTTTTGGCTCAAGTATCGGATTGCAACAAAATGGTGGCTTTAGAAAGCTAATAAAAAATAAAACAAATATGTCAAAAATAGGTTTTTCCTAATTCGGATGTTTACCATGCCAAAATCGTCCCGCAATAAAAGACTGCAAATCTGTACGAATTTCGGAATCCTTTTCCTACTTGGATGGAAATTTCAGAAAAAGAAAAGATTTGTAATTATTCTATTTGGACTAGATGACCTATTTATAATTGTTCTAGGATTTCTAGAGCTTCTAGAGCTTCTCTAATCCCTATAAATAAACCTCTAACCTTCGAAGAAAAATACACACAAGCTTTGAGAAAGAATCAAAGGCTACATCAAGAAGGAGGTTCTTTCTAGTTTTTATTTTCTTTCTTCCTTCATTTATTTTCTGTATGTATATAATTTTAGTTTATATTAGTTGTAACTAATACTTTAGTTAGGGCTCGATTGAAGCTCTAATCATATCTCTTTAAGTTTCTCAATTTGCTTTACTACAATTTATATATTGATGCTTAACTTGATTAATTCTAGTTTCTTGAATTCCTCTCATGTTTATGTTTGACCATCATATACATGTGGTATGGATTTGTTATTTATGTCAATCTGGATGAACGAGTTCTGGGAATAATAGAGTAATGAAAGAACCCCGACACAGGTTCTTGGATTAATCAACATAAAGACAACTGAAATAGATACCATATTCCAATCTGAGGGTGTTTACCGATTTCCATAGATTTATGCTTCCTTGAAGAACAACTTAGTAGATACCATGCTAAAATCCTTCAAGGAAGAAAAGAGTTAGAGTAGATACCATGCCTAACTCGTTGCTTAGGAAAATCAATAGCTTTAGGAGAAGATATCATTCCCTTGTGGCTGGTAAACATTAAGCATCATGTTATGATTGTAGTATTGTGCATATTGTGAATCTTATTTAAGTATGATTAGCGGTGGATATTGCAGCCCTACCTTTTCTTCTTATTATTTTTAATTCAATCTTTTATCCCGTCTTATTAAACATATCTCTTTTAGGAATATCTTTTTAAGCATAATTTACCAATCCTCATGGGAATGATCTCGTATTTGCCTACTATACTATCTTTCTAATCTTGTGCACTTGCGAGTAAAACGTATAAGTATTTGCCTATTTATTTAGGTAGATATTTGCAAATGGTCTCGTCATTCTTGACCCATACCTGCTTGACCCGTGGCGGTGGCTTGCCGGTCTTGTCCATGCTGTCCATTCTTCTTAGCATACCTTGCATTAGGCTCAGCAACCCTTCATAGCGATGGTTGCTAATGGGTTTCTGCAGCTTTCTCTTGTAGCGCCTTGATTTGTTCTTCTTTGATTTGCCACTTTGGTTGGCAGGAACAAACTTCAGCTGTCGCTGCTGATGCCATGGAGCCTGAAATGCAGTCAGAGGTAGAGTGCCTGATGTAGCTCTTGTTGGCAGCTCCCTCTGAACCTTCGACTTCTGAGCCTAAAGATATGGACATTTGGGTCGGATGTGACCGGTGATGCCGCAGTGATGACAAGTGGGCAAGCTTCTTTTGTTGGAATGCTGCTTGACTTTTTCTGCAGAAATATGGTTAACATTCTTACAAACAATATTGCCCTTACTTTTTATATGTCTCCTATGCGGAGGGACATATTTTGATGAGGAAGAATCTTCAACTTCACTTTTCCTCAGAGCATCCTGCTTAATCCAAGGCCTGTGGAATCTCAACAAATAACAATTTGGCCTAATATGACCAATCTTCCCACAATTATGACAAGCAGGGACAAACTTACAATGAGCTTGTGTATCAGTATCTTTGGATTTTGGCTTCACACAATTATTCAAGCAAGAATTTTCAGAATTATCCAAACAAGCAATGTCTACTATCACAGGCTTAATAACAATAAAATCTAATTCAGAATCAGAAGCATGTGAAATAGAAGCACTCAAATCATAAACCATTAAATCGGGCTTGTTATGAAAATCTGAATGAATACAAAACATGCTCTTCAAATTATCACTAGAGAATTTTTTTCAAGAAATCTAAAGATTCTTTTAATTTCTTCTCAAGTGTATCAATAATGTCAAATAGCATGGTATTCTCAGATTTCAAAGAGTCAATTAAAGCATGTGATTCAGATAACTGAACAATCAAATACTTTTTCTTGCTTCACCTTTTTTAGCTCTTTTGGAGAAACAATTTTATCCAATTTAGCAAACACTTTAGAGAGCTCAATTTCATTATTTTCTTCAGATAATTGAGAGAAATTCATGATGAAGGTGTAATAAAAAAAAAATAGAAGTCATAAGGATCACACTCTGGAATTAAATCCTTTAAACAAAGTGTACCTGCTCTGATACCAATTGAAAATTATTGGACTTCTAATTTATCAAGTGTGTGCAATAGTGTGCAACAAAATATCACAATGTGGAAATTAAAGAGACAGATATTTTGTTGACGAAGTGGAAACTCAATTAAGAGAAAAACCACTCCGAGGCAGCCAAACCCAGGATATCCATTATTCAGGGACAAAGCTAGTTACAAAGCAGTAGCACTCACATACCCTTATGCAGTAGTCGTACCTTGAACTCTAACGTGTAACCTAACACGAACGCCTCCCAACCAAGTCACCTACTTGAAGGGGTCTTCAATGGAATCCTTTACCTTAGGGCCAAACCCTAAGATAGACTTCAGTTTTAGTACAACAACAGCACTTGGCAACGGCTTGAGAGTGAACAGATTAGCACAATAACTCTAATATATAACTCTCTAAGCACTACGGAATTCACAACCGAATTCTTGCAGTTCTCTAGCCTAGGGACCTCTATTTATCGGCCGCAGGTTCAAATGAGCGTCTGGCTTGATAAACCTAGGTGCCATCCAGACTGTGGACATAAGGCGTCCGAAAGGACAACTATGCGATTGGCTTTCCAAAATTTCGCTAAAACTCTTTCCTGATTTGAGCCACGTCCGGACGGTGTTGCCCTATTGTCCGGACAGTCGCACTTCAGCTGAACGCAATTTCCTTATCAAGGTTTCGCACGTCCGGACCAAGGGAATAGTCATCCAGACCGTTGATAAGATGCACGCAATTTCCATATAAGTAGCTCACGCATTCGAACCATAAAGCCTGTTGTCCGGACGTCTGAATTTTGAATGCGCAACTTGCCTTATGGATGAACGCGTTCGGATGGGAAGGCTTCGCGCATCCGGACCAAGGGAATGGTCATCCAGACAGTTGATCAGATGCACGCAATTTCCATAAAAGTAGCTCACTCATCCGAACCATAAAGGCTGTTGTCCGGACGTCTGAATTTTGAATGCATAACTTGCCTTATGGATGAGTGCGTTTGAATGGGAATCCACATCATCCAGACAGCTACAATGATCTCCCTATATCTGTGTTTTGGAAAGAAATCCCATAGCTGGTCGAACACTGAGTGTCGTCCGGACATGTTGCTGAAACGTCTGGACGGATGCAAGCTGGAGCAGTTCGAAGCTTCTCGACACAGAGGAAGGTCCAGACGAAAAGTTCTTGTCGTCCGGACGGATGATGCTTTGGACAGATGGGCGTCCGGATGGTATATCACTTTGTCCGGATAGATGTTGCTTGACTGATGAGAGTCCAGACGAATGCAAGGGATCTGACTACACTGTCTTGAAATTCGCACAGAATCTTCTAGAAACATATCTCTGAAGAAAACTTCTGAAAACTGTTTGAACCCCTGATTAAAAGCATCATTGTTTATGTTACTGAATGATGAGCGTCCAGGCGTTTCACTAGGCCGTTCGAACTATAAACTCGGGATCCCACTTTTGCTGAGCTGTAGACTTTGCAGAGTCTTCTTGGAGTCTAGGCATTCCTTCTTGACTTTTGTGACATTGATCTTGTCATAATAAGGCCCTTTCCATATTAGAGAAATAAACTTTGAATATTTGAAGACTCTCAACTGATATGGTATCCCAGTGAAATCAGCAACAGTACATGATAGTGATTTTGTCCAGTAGAATGCAGCCAACACAAAAACTAACAAGTTGGTTACAATGCACTCGTACTCACATACCCCTGATGTAGTAGTCATACCTTTAACTCTAACAAGTACCTATATGTGAACACCTCCCAACCAGACCTCATGTCTGAAAGGTTCTTCAATGGACTCCTTTAGCTTAGGGCTCCTCCCTAAGCTAGACTTCAGTCGTTCAAATCACACACAAAGAAAACTCTAAGAGAGCTAGCAAATCTCACAATCTCTATCTAAACAACCTCTCTTAACACAATGGAATTTAGTATTGAATTCTATGTATAATACATGCCTAGAGACCTCTATTTATAGGCTTTAGAAGACCTAATACAATTCTAATTCAAAGTTCTCTGGGTGGCGTCTGGACCTAGACTGTGGGCGTCCAAACAACAAGCAGCAATCGACCTCTTTTACGCATTCCATGTGTTTCGTCATTAAACTTCAGTCTCCGCGTCCGGACGGTTGCATGCTGTCTTCACCAACCATGTCTGCTGAGTTGCTTAGAATCTTCTCAAACACTGATGGGTGTCCAGACGTTTCTCTGGACCATCCGAACGGTAACTGGAAAACCGACTTTGCTAAGCTATAAATTATGCAGAATCTTCTTGGGCTCTGGAAATTGCCTTCTTGATACTTGTGACACTGATATTGCCATATTAAGGCTCTTTTCAAGTTGGAGAAATAAACTCTGAAGATTCTGGAAGACTCTGAATAATTACAGCATCCCTGTTTCAACAGTACAATGATATGGTAATGATTTGTCAGTAGAATGTAGCCAATAAAACTAACAAACTCCCCATTTAGCCATTCTGGGACAAAATTCACTTGACCGATTAAAAATACAATCCCAGTCCAAAAATTAAAAATACTCCCCCTATTTGTCTCAAAAGGACAAAGAGTAAACAAAGGATTAAAAACCACAGTTATATAGTTCTAAAGTCTAGACACAGGAAAATTGAAAACTCTAAGAAAAAATGTCAATAACACAGAAGTTTTAAACAAAATATCTGATAAAAGAAAAAAAAAATGAATGATCACAGCACTCAATCATCATTAGCATCATCGTCCTGTGGCTCAAAGTGCTTGAGGCACGCTTTGATGTCGATCTGGCACTTCTCAACCCTGACACCAATAGTGCTGACCTCTCGTTGAAGAGAACTCAATGCATCCATAATCTGAGAAAAAGCAACATCCAAAGATGGAAGAGGTGGAGCAGTGTGAGAGGAAGAAGCTACAGTATGATCAGCCTGATCTGGAGTAGTAGGAGGAGGAGACTCGGCTTCCCTCTAATCCTCAAAGTGCAGCTGTGCATTTGACTTCATTATTGTATACTTTCCAAGGGTATCCTTAGTTTTCTCCTTTGGCTCCAGGTCCGTGATCTTCGGTACAAAGTGCATGCAGATTTTCATGACTAAGCATGCAAAAGGAAGACCTGTCTGATGCTTGTCTCGCATCTCGAGCATGGGAAGCACAATGTGCTTGCAGAGGCAGAAAGGCACCAGATGTACAAGAGCATACATAAATTTGGCTCTCTTGAGCACTAGCTCACTCCGTCGAGCTATAGGTTGCATAATCTTCGCTAGAGCCGATGAGGGGAGGAGAATATACCGATCTTGATCGACTAAGGAGCTCTATCTTGAGCTCGATGATGAGGATCAAAAAACTTGAGCAGTTCTTACATGGAAGGGGGATCCACAGAATCTGGGAATGGGACAGCTTCAAATGTCTATACAAAAGATGGACTATCCATAGTCCAACAAATACAATTGTCGGGAAATGCTTCAATTGTAATACCCAAAATATAAAGCCAGTGGGTCCTCATTGACATCAGCGGTACCTACAACCAAAACATCAACATCTACATGGTCGTGGTGGTAGTCACGTCCGCATAGATAGAAATATGAGTCCATAAACTCAGTAGTATAAAACTCATTAAGTTTTGCATTGAATCAACATTTATTTCTCCTACCATGTGTTTACAATAATAGATACTCTTAATAAACCATTTCTTTTCTTAAAATATTTTGTAGCTGATAAGATAAACACTGGCATTTTTTAATCATATAAACCATTTACCTATATATATATATATATATATATATATATATAACATATGACTCAGCTATACCAATATATAGGCCTTCCAATCCTTTGGGAAATACAAGCATATAAGGTTGTTTAAGCATGAAATGAATGACATCACAACTCGATTGTACTCGCATACAAGTCTCCCAAACCTTTGTGGAATACAAGTATACATGCACATCCAAGCATAACATCACATAAAACAACTAACATCATATCTTGGTCTTACACGTATACAAGTCTTCTAAACCTTTGAGGAATACAAGTATATGTGCACTCCTAAACATAACATCTCATAAATCATCATATGCAAACTAGGATATATATATATATATACCTGTGTCTCTGTGTGTGTGTGTGTGTGTGTGTGTGTTCTTTTCCATTGAAACTTATAGGCATATTAGTATGTTTAGCATGAAATACTCTATTAAAACATGTCACACATCATCATCATGCTAAGCATGCTCTTATTTTGTTTCATTGTCTCATAATGCAAGCGAGACTTGAACCCCATGTCTTGTTTCCCGAAGCCAATGGGACTTTAACCCACGGTCTTACACTTTGATGCTTGTGGGACTTGAACCCAAGGTCTTCATTCAGCGTTCATGATTTTGTAACATGCTCGTGTCATATATGCATCATGTACATGCTTTCACACATATGCAACTCTTATCATCATATGCTTTTCGTATTCTTTTCAACATGACATGAATTCTTATCTTATGACAAAGCTCATAAAAACATAACTCAATCCACATTTTCATATCCATATCTTAAACCAATAAACCATCATCAAAGCATATCTCAACATATTTGAAAGTATTGAAAGCATTCTCAAAATCACATATTATCATAAAATATCATCGGCTCGAATTAAAGCAAATATATCATTTAGTAATACCATAAAACTCGAAAACTTAGTATCTTCTCTCAATGAGCTAAATACTCACATTGGCTGCTTGACTTAGAGCTTATGAAGGAATTTTCCACGTAAGCCTCGCAATTTACTTTATATAATACATTGCAACAACACATTAAGACTAGCCCATAATATTTTTAACTCTAAATTTGAACTTTGGTTCTTGATTTTGCTTAAGAGCTAAGACCCATGCAAAACCCATAAATTTCAAAGGTTTCATTTAAACTAATAACGCTAACCCATAAGATAATCTTAGGATTAGACATAAAATTCACCAATTTAAAACACTTAGACAAAAGCTAGGGTTTTGGGTCTTACATTGATTTCTCACCAAAAGTGAAACCCAATGCTTGGAGATGACTTAGAACACTTCAAAACACACAATACCTAAAGGAAATTGAGATATCAAGCTCAAAACTCTAAGGATTTACACAAAATCTACCAAACTTAGGATTTTCGGATTTACTTCAAAATGATCAGTGAAAACGAAGATCTTGTAACAAGGATCACGTTTCCGGTGTTAGATTTGAGTTTGGAAGCTTCAAACTACCAAAATCTAGGGTTTATAATTAAACCCTAAGAGAGAGAATGAAAAGAAAACGTTTGAGTGAGAGAAATGGGGGAGAAAATTAGTTGAAAACTCGCTCAGCCAATTCAACCTAGGCCTGTCCGGACAGGCGCTACAAAATTGAACTTTCTGCCTAGGCCATCTGGACATAGAATTGCCCCGTCCAGACACAACTGAAATCTAAACCTACTGACTAACTCGTCCGGACACAGTAGCAAACAGGACCTTACGTCAACTAACCTGTCTAGACACAAAAATGTCACATCCGTACACAAATCCAAAATTTTATACTTAGACTATTTTTTAAGTGCTCTTTTTCATATCACTTAATTAATCTAATTTGTGTTTTAAACTCTAAATTAATATCTTGGACTTTACAGACACAAATCAAGAATAGAGAGTCAGATGACCTTCCATAGTGAGAATGAAACTCCCCATACACAAGGGTCAAGATTTCGAGAGACTTGTTGGAGGCTTTGTGTTCATCCTACAAGAGGTCAAGAGGGTCGTTCAGGAGGTGGAACCAGGCCTTGGGCCAATCATACTTATATGGTAGAGAAGTTTTTTTCTCACACCAAATTATAGTTCTACTTTTTCCGATACTAGTGTTTTTAGCAAGGAAGAGATAAACACACATCATCGTCTTTTTTCTCGATTGGAAACATTTGTTGGTGGTTTTACAAAGGAAGAGGTAGACACACTTTTTCAATTTTTGTCTCTACGGCAAAAACCTTTGTTACTACATCCTCCTTTACCAATACAGGTAACTTCGTCACGTCTCTGAATGCATCTACTACTCTATCTCATGATTCTTTGATCATTGAATTAGGAGCATCCGGTCATATGACTGGTATATCTTCCCTGTTTTCTTCTTGTAATCTTTGTTCCGAGAAGGAAAAAGGTTAGAATAACCAATGGTTTTTTATCTCCAATGTCTAGAAAGGGTTCTATTCCTGCACACCTTCCTTATCATTGTCGTATATACTTCATATACCAGATTTTATAGCCAATTTGTGAGTTAAAATGTAAAGTCATCTTTTATTCCTTTTCTTTTTTTCTTTTTTTTTTTTTCCAGAACTTTGCCACAGAGGAGGATAATTAGTAGTGGTAGCCTGAGAGATGGTCTGTATTATCTGTATTTTCAGCCCACAACACAAGGTCAGCTCACACAGGCTTATCATACTCTTTGGTCAGATGATTTTGTAGTAAGAATTTGGCTTTGGCATCAGCAATTAAGGCATCCTACTTTTCTCTTATTGTAGCAGATGTTTCATTCCTTATTTTTGTTTCATACTATTTCTAGGTTTTAGTATGAAACATGTATACTTGCTAAACAACACCGAGTACGATTTTCTAGTATAGCTAAAAGTGAGTCGCCTTTTGTTCTTGTTCATACTCATGTTTGGGTCCTTCATGGGTGGTTTCTTTATTTGGTTATCTGTGGTTTGTATTTTTCATCGATGATTTTTATCGAACCACCTGGGTCTATGTACTCCTCTATTTTTCAGATATTCCATCGTATGATTTAGACCCAATTTAATTCCTCAATCAAAATTGTTTGATCTGATAATAGGGGTGAGTATTTATCTAGTAGTCTCGGCACCTTTTTTTGTCAACATGACATTCTCCATCAAACCACTTGTATTGATACTGCCCAACATAATAGAGTTGCTAAGAGAAAAAAATTGACATCTTCTTGAGGTAACTCAATCCTTAATGATTGATATGTATGTCCCTAAATCTTATTGGGGTGATGCCTTACTAAGTGTAACATAACTTATTAATGGGAAGCCCCCACGTGTCTTAGATTTCAAAACACCCTCTTGAGATGTTATCTCTACCTTTATCTACTTACAAAGATGTCTCTCTAAAGGTGTTTGGTTGTGTCTATTTTGTTCACATTCATTGTTCGGCTTGAGAAAAATTAGATACTCGTGCTCTCAAATGCACCTTTGTCTACAAAAATATCAATATTAAAATTATTACTCGCAATAGTACGAATCCTTGTAGGATAGGGCTATATTGAGGGTATCGAACCTTAAGGACTGTGTAGGTGTTGTTATCAAGCTTTTTAAGATTAAATATAACTTAATTTAAAATATGTTGGATTTGATTTTGTTTATAACTAAGTTAAATGCATAAAACTAAAGACGTAAAAACAAAGATTATAGTGATGAGAGAAAGATAGGGGATTGATTTCATCACTCATCGCATAACAATGGTTAATCATAAATTAACAAGAGAAATTCATACTATGCATGATATAGGGCTCGTCTCACTTGAGTAGTCAAGAAATACCATCATTAAAGAATGAGTATAACCTATCTTCAGTTGGCATGGACTGTCCACCTAACCACTAAGATGCGGTACGACCCGTCTTCCCTAGGTATGGATTAGCTACGTCTTTAATAGGATATACACAATCAATAAAATAGTATAACCTATCTTCAATTGGTACGAACTGTCTACCTAAATTACACTAAACTAGGGTGTAGTACACTTCATCTTTCCTAGGCATGGCCTATCTAACCCTTTTGATCATATGTCAATTAAAACTGTTGTATAAGAATTATTCACATAATCACAGAAAATATGAAGGATTGAGTTCAATCAATATAAATGACTTTCTAAGACAAGATAAGAAATTCGTAATGATTGAATATAAATATTAAGATCAATTCTCACAATTATACAACCATCATGCATATAGAAAAACCCAAATTAAAATACAATTAAACCATTTTTACTTAGAAAGGGCTACATCAACACCCTATTACGAATTTAGGCACTCATCGTGGTGCTGGGATGGTCTCCTGCCATGTTCTTCTCCTCTTCAACTTGTCAAGCCTCTAAGAAGAATTTTATGTCTAAAGCTAAGCACACCTTCTCTTGAAACTTAAGGATCTATTTATAGGGAGCAAACAAGCCCTAGAAGCTCTAGGAATTCCAAAAAAATCGTACTTGAGTCTCCTAGTCAAATTAGGAAGCAATCTTAATACAAATCGGAATAGGATTCGTACAAATTTGCGTTCATTTATTGAGGGACGATTTGTGCATAGTAAATGTCCAAATTAGGAAAAATATATTTCATACATATTTTTTGCATTTTTTTGCAATCAAATGTCCACAAATTTCATTGCAATCAAATGCTTGAGGAAAAAGTTATGATCAAAATACTGAAACGTGTTCAGAATCCAAATTTGAATCCAATCTGATTTTGACTCTTATTAGAGAACTTCCGATTTAATCATTTCCTTGATTTGATTAAACTTAACCACATCTTCTAGGTCTTGTATTATGATTGGTTAAGCTTAACCATATCTTCTAGGTCTTCTCAAGGTATGCTTTAAGCCCAATGGAATTAATTGCATATTTTTTTAAAACCTAAAAACAATAAAACAACACAAAATCAAACAAATAACAATGCTGAGGAATTAAAAAATGCAAATTAAGGAGCTTGTATGTGCAACATTCGATGCTTATCAGGTATAAATGTTATCATCCCCTTTCGTGAAAGCCTTTTATGTCAATGAATGTTACATGTTTTTGAGTCGGACCCATATTTTTCTTCTACACACACTTCTCTTTAGGGGGGAGGGTCCGTGTGAAGAGAAGTCTTTTATGAGTGCTCCTTTGCCTATTCCTATTCTTGCGCTCGAGCATGACAAACAAAAGTCATTTGTTGATGAGTTTCTTGATAAACAACAACCGCTTGTTGTGAGCTGTATAAGCAACCACTAGTGGCAGAGATGGAAGTTTACAATAGACATCAAAAAAGTAAATATACTCCTAATGTTGCTTGCCAAACATCTAAACCTAACTAGGTATTAACATCTCCACCCCTTATCTAAATTCTTCAATGCATGTTGTCGATGATATGAATTTGCCTATTATTCAACAGAAAGGTGTTAGAGCTTGTACTCAACATCCTATATCTAACTTTGTATCCTATTGGAATCTTTCACCTTCATATTGTTCCTTTGTATCCAAATTGTCTTCTGTGTCTATTCCTCAAAATTTACAAAAGGCAAGTAATGATCCAAAGTGGAGGGAAGCAATGCAAGAAGAGATAAGAGCTCTACATAAAAATGAGTTGGTCGAGTTACTTAGTGGAAAAAAGGAGGCTGGATGCAATTGATTGTTTACAATGAAGCATAAGGCTGATGGCTTAGTGGAAAGAGATAAGGCGTGATTGGTGGGTGGCAAAAGACTTTACTCAAACTTATGAGATAGACTACGAGGAGACGTTTTCCATGGTAGCAAAGATGAATTCTATTCGAGTTCTACTTTCTTTGGCAGCAAATTTGGATTGGCCACTTAAGCAATTTGATGTGAAAAATGCATTCTTTCATGGAGATCCAGAGGAAGAAGTATACATGGAACTTCCTCCTGGTCCTCAGTACTCCTTAGCTAAAGGTAAAATGTGTAAATTGAAGAAGGTCCTATATGGATCAAAACAATCTCCGAGGGAGTGGTTTGAGAGATTCTCCCAAGCTACATAGAGATTTGGCTATAAAAAAAAAATAAAAAGAAAAATAAAAAGAAAAGAAAAGAAAGAAAAGAAAAGAAAAGAAAAAGTCAAGTAGATCAGACACTATTCATCAAACATTCGTCACAGGGAAAGGTAACTACTTTAACTGTTTATGTAGATGATACTGTGTTGACCATAAATGATAATGAGGAAATATAGAGGATTAAAAAATATATGGCCTGTGAATTTGAGATAAAAGACTTATGCTATTTAAAATATTTTCTTGGTAGTTAAATGGGTCGATTATTTGGGTCGAAAGTTATAAGATTGAGATAGGGTTTCTACCTCTCCCAACAAAAAATATGTTCTTGATCTACTCAAGTAAATGGGGATGCTCGGTTGTAAGCCCGTTGACAATCTAGTAGAGCATAATAAAAAGTTTGAAAAAAGTGATGAGAGCACTCTCATGGATAAAGACAGGTGCTATCAGTTAGTTAGTAGGTTAATATACTTGTCACACACCCGTCTAGACAATGTCTATGCAGTCATCGTAGTGAGTCAATTTATGCATTCACCTCGGGAGTCTCATATGGAAGCTAAGGTTGGCAATTCGGGTTCACGAGTCGGGTTAGTGTCAACCCGACTGACCCGATTGCATAAACGGGTCTGACACGAACCCGATCCAATTACTAATCGGGCTGTGACACATGACCCGACTAATAATCGGGTAACCCGAACACGACTGATAATCGTGTAACTCGTTAACCCGACCCGACCCGACATCAATTTCACATGTTTCAACCTTCAATTTTAGTTTTTACCTTTAAGGCTTCAATTGCCGGTTTCAGAGCAAAAGCAAACCGCATGACTGCATGAGTCTCAGAGAAAGGAAAAGTGGAAAACAGACCGGTTATGGCGTCGTTCGGGGGGCAGACCCGCGGAGGTGACCAAACCAGGTGAGGCTTAGCGAGATCGGCCGGATGGTGGGCGGCGAGTCGGCGACACTGACGGTGGTGGCCGGGTATTTGGTGCCGATGGTGGGTAGGAGAGGGGGGAGGGAAAAGTTTGGCGCAGAGACTCAAAGAGAGGGGCAAAACTGGAAAAGGCCGGATGGTTGACGGTCGGGCATGCGGGCCGTGCGGCTTACGGGTGTGTGGAGTTGCCGGAGTGCGGGTGGGCGGGCGGCTATCGGTGGTCTGGGCTAGGGTTAGTTCGCAAAATGAAAATCGCAGGAGTGGCTGGAGTGCAGGACGCAAATTAACAAATCACAATTACAAATGGGTCGTTTTCGGTTTCGGGTTACAGGGTTACTTTTTCTTTCTTTCTGGCGGGTCAACCCGCTGGTTGACCCGCCAGACACGATTGTAATCAGGTCAGAATCGGGTTGACCCGATTATGACCCGAACCCGATTAACTCAAACCCAAACCCTATTTTCCCGTGTCGTGTTCGTGTCGGCTTCACGAGTCGTGTCAAAAATTGCCAACCCTAATGGAAACAATTTACAGAAGGGGATTATGTCTTAAATCCCAATATTTATCTTGAGATTAAAAGCTTATAATGAATATAAGTTGTTATTCACTGATAAATTACTTTAGCATATGAGAGATGATCTTTTACTTGATTAATTTGATTATGTATATTGTGCATGTGAAAGGTCCTTAGATTACAATGAAAATGGTCTATGGTGTGAGTAACGAGGTTATCATACAAGGTCTAATCAAGTAAAGTTGAAGGTTTCGGGTCGATGTGCAGTTGTTATGTACTGAACGGACCATGGGAGTTGTTTTTCCACAAGAGTACTGATGATGCGAAAGACTGTAACTCTCGATATTTCTTATGATATTTATTTTAAATCCTAAGATGATTGTGTACTCAGATATGAAGTGGAGATCACTTTGATGCATTAGGAGTGAGACCTTTACTACGGTCAAAATTCTTAGTGTGTTGGGTAATCACATATAGCATTGTGAGAAAGTTTTTCTCAAGGACAAATCCAAGTCATTCTTTTAAAAAGGATAAGAAATTTTCCCTTGAGATATATTTTATGAATTAGATTATTCTCAGTCTTTGACCAAAGCATTTTTGTAAGAAATACCAAAATATTAATGTACATGTGATAAAGCTTTCACAAGCATGAGAATAATAAACAAAATCAGTGACTCAAGGATAAATGAAGTAGAGAATTAAACTGACAGTGCCTTTGGCTTTATCTGCTATTGAATAATTCATGGAGGAATCAAAAGTCAATATTAAGTAAGTCTGCGGGATTAATTGATTTAATAAAAAATATAAACGATAGTACAATTACAATTGTTAAGTGAAATCAATTGTAATTAAATAATGACGATTGAGAGTCAAGACTATTTGGAGCTAGTTTATTTTTTTATTTTTTATTTTTTTTTTATTTTTTTCTTTTCTTTCTTTGGGTCTCTCACCAAGCTAATATAAATTAACTAGGTTAGGCTTTTTATTTATTGGGCTACTTGTTTTTATTTAATAAAATATGGGCTAGAGAGAATCTGTGTAGAAGATGCAAGAGAGGGAGATTGGGCCCAAGTAATAGATGCATAGGCCAGGGAAGAATTCCTTGGTCCCATGCGTCATTCTCTAGGAGGTGGAGGCTAGGGTTTTCCTAGCCCTAGCCGTCCACCCCTAGTACTAGCCCCACATGGACTTGTTCTTCCACCTCTCATGGTATTCGAAGCCTATAAATACAGAAGCCAGTAGCTTTTACAAAATACACATTTATTGCAGTTCATCAATATTGACTAAGAACTGTATATTTTTGAGTTATTTCTCAACAATAAGTTTAAGTTTTGAAGAGTAAGAAAAGAGTCCACACTCTTGGTTATTGTTTGTTATTGATGAAAAGATCTGAATGTCTCATAACTTTTGAGGCTGCATATTTTTTGTTGAAGAGCAAGAAGGAAATATTTGGCCCAAAAGCCAATGAGTTGCCGTATAAGCAGTAAGTAATTTTGTTTTTGTTGTTCATATTAAAATATCATAATTCTTCTCATGTTGTTTATAAAGTTTGATCTTGGTCTAAGAATTTTACTTTTCGCTACGCAATCATGTTTTTGCAATCATATTCCCAACACATAATTCCATATTTGAAATATTCACCAAGGAAAGGATTGTTGTCTGCACGACATAATCACTTGAAAGTAAAAGTTTATACAAACGCAGATTGGGTTGGATCAGTCACAGATTGAAGATCGACTTCGGGTTATTGCACTATTGTGGGAGGAAATCTACTTAGTGTAGTAAGAAACAATAAAAGAGTATTTTTCTGTCCTTCTTCCTCCATTATTTTTCCTTTCATTTCAATCTGGTATAAGAGCAAAAATCCTGAGTTTGAATATTGTCTCCATCCTTTGCCTCCCATTTCATTAAATAGTTCATGTTTTGGGCCTCATTTATTAAGATACAGTTTGAGCCCACACGTGAGAAGAAGTGTTAGAATACAAATTAAACGATTAAATCAATTACTTTCTATTAGCTTAAGCTTTGAGAATAAATGACGATTTTAATGATTTAAAAAAATAATAATAAAAGAAGTGGTTATTTAACATATATTTCCATGATGACAAACTTTGTATATTTGTGGTTCTAAATTGTGGCACTTGTAACCAATGGTTTTCTCAGTTGGGTCATTGTATGACGAGTTAATGAGGCACCGTGGCAGTCAATGTCCTGTGTCTTGGGTCTGTCAAAATCGTTCTTATATTCACAAAGCCAGCTTCTCTCATTGTTCCTTCAAGATCAGTCAGGTAGTATTCATCTAAAAATGGTTCAGTGCTCTTCATCAATGTGAACAGAACCGGAGACAATTCCTACAACAATTGACAACCAAAAAGATAGCCCCAAGTTAATTGATCTATAGTTAATAGTACTTCAAATTTTCAACTTTTTTATTTTCCAAGATTATATAACAAGTCAGTGAATGCCAAGAGCGATAAATTTTAGTTCTTCTAGTGAATGCTGTAGAAAGAACTATGAAATTTCATACTCTTAGGATTCAATTTGTTGTGAAAACCATTACAATGCTCTGTTGCATTGATAACCAAAACCAAAAACATATTAGGAGCAGGGTCATACCTGAAGGATCTTTGACTTTGGCTGCAGAAGATAGCAAAAGTAACATGAGTGATGTTATAGCAGTAGATCACATTATTATGACTTAAATATTTATGCCCCGATAACTTACCGAATTATCTGTCACAGAAACTGTGCCTCCAGGTCGAAGGAGACGGAATGCTTCCTTCACTAAATTCACTATTGCTCTTTCAGGACATTCATGAAGCTACATAGACATAAGGGAGTCAGAAACACAAGTATGTGGAAATGTTTCTCATGACAAACCTTATGAAAAGCAAACTAAACAGATTTTTGGAGCACTGTTTTTTTTAGTCCTGGAAATTTTCAGGTACCCAAGATCTTATGTTCCGTAAAACGGCATCAAGGAGCACTCACTCTATACAACGGTAACTGGCAATCAAACTATATTCTGATATGATTTTTGCATGGTGATCCACCTTGTTTGAGCATACCATCTTTCCCATCTCTTCCCTTGCAAGGGTTTCTCTGTTTTTGAAGTAGATTTCTTAACGCATGCAAATGTATCTTTAGTAATATAATTACAATTTACCTCTGTATGATTAGGTCTAATAACATTTTATCTACCTAACTTTAAAGTGTAACCCTAAACCCCTTCCCCTTCATATTTTTACATTATATTTATATATTTCAATGAAGTAATGTCACATCATCACCTACTTGACATTACAATTGTACACAATCTTTCTTCTTTCTTCTTTTTCTTCCAAACTTCCATAAAATGTAATAATTTAAATCTAATCCACAAGACGCTACTCAATTGAACAAGAGGAAGAAGAAGAAGAAAGAAGAAAAAGTGTGTGCAACTAAGATGTCAAATAGATTATAATGTGTTAGAATATTATTCATTGAAAAAAAAAAAAAAAAAAGTGTTAGAATATTAATTAAATGATTAAATTCAATTTCCTATCAGCTTAATCTTTTGGGACAAATGGTAATTTAAGATGGTATCATAACAAAAGTCATGAGTTCAAACCTTGTATTCATCATTCACCTCCCATTTTAGTTAATTATTCTGTATTGGGCCTCACTTATTAAGAGGAAGTTTATGCCTACACATGAGGAAAATTGTTAGAATATTTAAGGGAGAGTTTAGGCCTATACGTGAGGAAAAGTGTTAAAATATTAATTAAATAATTAAATTCAGTTTTTTCTATCAATTTAATCTTTCGATATAAGTTGTAATTTAACATAATATGGTATTCACTTGATTGGTTCACAAAATGTATAAACTAAACTAAAACTATAAAGGGGTTAAATATAACTTTTTTAAGAATCAGGGAGAGAAAGTAATTCGGTCTAACCACAAGAGGTGAATGGTGGTAATTTATCCTAAATTTATAGAGATTTTCTTTTTGATAAGTAATTTAATCTCATTAAAAAGAACAAAGGGGCGCAACCCTAGCACACATGAAGTATACAAGAGAATTCCCTATTCAGTAAAAAAGAAAAGAAAGATTCAAAAAGCTTTTTTTTTAAAAAAAACCTAGAAAAAAGCAAACTATTATGAGCTGCTATCCATGCGTAAAAGGAGTTGAATATAATCTTTTTCAGCTCTACTGCCGAAGTCTCTCTATCTTCAAAGTTCCGGGCATTCTACTCTCTCCAAAGACACCACATTAAACATAAATGATCCAATTTTCAAACTTCCAAAATGTCACAACGCCCCACCTGACCTCCCCAACTCATCAACAACTCTCTCACCTTTCTAGGCATAACCCAATCAACACCAAACAAACTAAATAGTGAGCTCCATAAATCTCTTGATACTTCACAATGAAGAAGAAAATGATCGATAGACTCCCCCACTCTTCTTGCACATACAAAACCAATTCACCACAATGAGTTTCCCCTTTCTCAGGTTATCCAACGTTAATATTTTCCCTAAAGCTACGAAGGCTATTGGTCCCTCTTCGAGATAATTTACAGAATTTCTACATTTGAGTTCAGCCTTAAAGCTTGAGTACTGTTTCCTTTTGCAAATTTTTCATCCTAATTCCAACTAAGGTAGATTGCAATGCCTTTTCTTTGAGAAAGTTCCTAAGAAAGTAGGCTTTTCTCCAAAACTAACTTAAGAAGTTTGTGAAAACATAAACTTCCCATATGTTTGACATGTCTTTTTGACAGAAGAAAATTCTCACTCTCTCTATCTCTCTCATTTACACACACACTCACATATTTTCTAGTGTGGACTGAGACAAAGGAAAACATACAAATGACAAGTTGATCTTTAAGAAGTGGAAGCTTACAATTGTAAACCCCAAACCACAAAGACCAGCCCTCAACACCACTAATGCTCCACCTTAGTTACAGAAATACTAAGCAACTGTTCCTACACAGCCCAACATTGTTCAATGCAAGCCACCTTCTATATGTGAAAGAGTCACCTTCTATTATACTAAGGGATGTCCCAGGGATAAAAGATTCCCCAAGCCCTGGAAGCAGAGCAATTGCTGTAGCATTTACAGTAGTTTCCAACAGTAGCAAATCTTATAAAAGGTGAAATTATCTTCCCTAGAGTGATTTAACAGAATCCCACAATCCTAATTTGTAGAGATTAGCAAAACAGCAACCATCAGGCTTCAGTTTCAGATGAACCATCAAGCAATACATCTATGGTTTAGATTTCCTAAATCAGTTTTTTTTTTTTTAGGATCTCACAACTTGTGTACATCACATCTCTCTCTCTCTTAGAGACATGTATATGGACATTCGAGGTGATAATTGGTAACAGACTGGCCAAGCATTGGAAAATAGCAACATCTTAGAATTTTTTCCCTGGATGTGTTCTTTTTTGCCTTGGATAGGAATTTTACATTTAGGTGTACTTCCATTTAGCACCTTTAAGATCGCAAGAGACCCGACTAACATTTATATTGACACAACAGCAGAACTATCTTCAATGTAGTCCTGAACCATATATGGGGTTTCGATATTATGACTCCTCTAACTAATCTAACCAAGCCTTTTTGGTCGCAATCATCCCTCCCTCAAAATTTAAATATCTGTATTTGTGACTTTTGAAATTACACTGATAGACAATATTGTTTCATGTTGTACATTTTCTGTTAACCATAGTAACAGGATATGTTCATACTTCATCAAAACAAAAGCAAATTTTTTAAAACTCAAGGCAAATACAAGGTAGACAACAATACATACCACATAAGCAATGGAAAGAATGTCAAATGAGTTGGAAGGCAAGTATGTGTCTTCCCCATTTGCATGAATCCAGCTAATTGGATTCTCTCTTGGGGATCTTTTCTTTTCCTTAAATTGAGCTACAGCAAGAAAGTAAGGTGACAAATCTAGACCCTGCAACAAATGCATCAATACATGTAAAATTTGAGGTCAATGTCGACATATAAAACATTACCAACTTCTATTACAAAATTTCCACGTGATATCATTTCCATGGCTATCCAACATATGATACACTACTTAAGTAATCCATTGAGGCTGAAAGTTTGCACTCACAGTGACTTTAGCCGATGGAAACTTGTCAGCCAGATATCCTGTGCTGACACCTACAGAGCATCCAATATCTAGAATGTCCCTGATCATGGAATTTCCAGAATACTGCAGATGATGTTGCTCAATCGCTTGAAGCCAATTTCCACGTACTATTTTATTAGCTTCATCTAATGATGAAGCATAAGGTATTGCTCGTCTTGTCATTGACATGGTTGCAGCCTCTGCTTCTGCAGCAGCCTGCCATTGGACATGCAAAGGATTATTCTGTCTTCGGAGTAATTTATTTTGCAAAAGGATACATTAGCAATAGGGGTCTCAATTTAATAGTCAACAAGATCAGTAGGCATTGTCACTAACAAGAGTTTAAATCATTTTGACAGAACAAAAGCAGTTTTTAAGTTAGTAAATATCATTCATGTGGTCATAATAATTTCGAATTTCGCACACCTGCAAAAAGGGACTATTAACTCACCAGCCTTTTTAAAAGCTTAAGCTGATGGGAAAGGAGAATTTAATTATTTAATTTATATTCTAACACTCCCTCTCACATGTAAACTAGACTCCCCCTTAATCATTGAACCCAGCACGCAGAATATTTAAAAATGAAATAAGACGTAAAGCGTGGAGTCAGGATTCAAACTCAGAATCACTACTATGATACCATGTTAAATCACTAGTTATTCCAACAGTTTAAGCTAATAGGAAATTGCGAAGTTAATCATTTAGTTGATATTCTAATAGGAAGTACATGATACAAAGAATAAATACCATGTATCTAGTGAAAAATTGCTACAGCAGACTGTATGCAACTCAGTAAAAGCAACAGAGACCAAAGTTAAAATAGACCAACTTTTTCTATAACCGACATATGTTCAACCATATACAAGCATGTTGACAATCTGTTACAGGTCTACACCATGACTAAGAAGGAAAGAAGTGAGCTGCCAAATACCATGCCTCTCCCAAGGAAAGTCTTGAGCTGCACAACATGGCTAAGAAGGAAAGAATACTACGTGGAGAAGAAAGTGGTTGATTAAGGCAAGAGGACCCATTGTAAACGTAGGATACATGCTCATAAAGAAAGAATCCTACTAGGAGAATAAATGCAGGATTTTAAGGAGAGAAATAAGGGACTTATTTCCCATTAGAGTAAGCAGGAATTTAAGGAGAGAAATAAGGGACTTGTTGCCCATTAGAGTAAGCAGGATTTTAAGGAGAGAAATAAGGGACTCGTTGCCCATTAGAGTAAGCAGGATTTTAAGGAGAGAAATAAGGGACTTGTTGCCCATTAGAGTAAGCAGGATTTTAGAGAGAGAAATAAAGGACTTGTTTCCCATTGGAGTTAGAAGTAATATTTACGTATTATATTTCCTCGTATGTAATCATCTCTATATAAGCCTAATAGAGTGATCAATAAAAATATGAAGAATAAAATTATTAGACAATTCTTGTAGTTGCTTAGGAGTTTTTTAAGGTTCCTCGAATAATCCTAACATCAGGAGGCCCAGGATACCTTGAATAATCCTACCCATATCTACCCAAATTATCATAATTGTCATTGTTCATCCCCTGTTACGGAGGTCCGTAACAACTTGGTATCAGAGCCACGTTTCGACATGACGGAGCAATGGCTAGATCGCATGTTGAGCACATTGGGGTCAATGGAGGAACGATTAACCAAACACCTTGATGAGATGATGGCTGCCCTCTCCATCCAGTTCCAAAAATTCTATGCAGAAGACCATCCCACACAAGCTCCTCGCAAGTAATATCACTCCCATCCTCACCCTTAGAAAAGATACCAGAAAAACAACCACCAAAAGAAACCACAAACCCACCACCTAGCGAACAATCACAGCCCCAAACTCAAACCCAAACAACCACAGCCCCGATGCCATTCAAGGACCCAAGACCCACCACTGCTCAAAAGAAAGACCAACCCCCACCATCACCACAAACACACACGTTCTCACTCAGTTCCCCTCCAAAACTCCCACCAAGTTTACCCATCAATAAGTCAAACCATCACCCACAGTACCAACCCCATAAGCCTCAAAGACAAGCCACTCCACGCAAGATCTCCTCAATCTCGTGTTCCCCACACCTAAAAGCCAATCACTGTCAGCCACAAAACAAGAGAACGAAACCCAAACCAAAAAAACCACCTAAAGGCCATCATTGCTTTTCCAGTTACTCACCACCACAGATCAGCTGATACCTAAAATCCCACCCAAAACGCAAAGAAAAAGCACATCCTGGCAAAAACCCACCAAACAAACCCACCCCAGTCGAAGGTCGCATCATCGGAGACAGCACAATCATGCCACCAACCACAATGCTAGCCCACACCACCAACACCGCCAAACAGCTCGCGCACCGCTGTCCAGCCCAAGGTCACCTCACAACAACCTCCCTGCACAGCAAAAGAGAAGAAAACGATGGCTTGTTGTCTTTGTTGGCTCTAGAAAGAAATGGAAAAAGAAGTGCCAGCTTGCATGTTCATTTATTTTGGTTTCTTCCAGTGATGATACTCCACAGCTATTCGAGAAATCTTTCTAGGACCTTGAGGACAAGGTCCATTTGAAGGGGGTAGGAGTGTTACGGATCTACACCATGACTAAGAAGGAAAGAAGTGAGCTGCCGAATACCATGCCTCTCCCAAGGGAAGTCTTGAGCTGCACAACATGGCTAAGAAGGAAAGAATACTACGTGGAGAAGAAAGTGGCTGATTAAGGCAAGAGGACCCATTGTAAACGTAGGATACATACTCATAAAGCAAGAATCCTACTAGGAGAATAAATGCAAGATTTTAAGTAGAGAAATAAGGGACTTGTTGCCCATTAGAGTAAGCAGGATTTTACGGAGAGAAATAAGGGACTTGTTTCTCATTAGAGTTAGAAGTAATATTTACGTATTATATTTCCTCTTATGTAATCATCTCTATATAAACCTATTATTAGACAACTCTTGTAGTTGCTTGGGAGTTTTTTAAGGTTTCTCGAATAACCCTAACATTAGGAGGCTCGGGATACCTCGAATTATCCTACCCATATCTACCCAAATTATCATAATTGTCATTGTTCATCCCATTTGGGTAGAAACAAGAATAAGAAGGAACAAAGTGAGCTGCCGAATACCATGTCTCTCCCAAGGAAAGTCTTGAGCTGCACAACATGGCTAAGAAGGAAAGAATACTACGTGGAGAAGAAAGTGGCTAATTAAGGCAAGAGGACCCATTGTAAACATAGGATACATGCTCATAAAGCAAGAATCCTACTAGGAGAATAAATGCAGGATTTTAGGGAGAGAAATAAGGGACTTGTTTCCCACTAGAGTTAGAAGTAATATTTACGCATTATATTTCCTCTTATGTAATCATCTCTACATAAACCTAATAGAGTGATCAATAAAAATATGAAGAAGAAAATTATTTGACAACTCTTGTAGTTGCTTGGGAGTTTTTTAAAGCTCCTCGAGTAATCCTAACATTAGGAGGCCCAAGATACCTCCAGTTATCCTACCCATATCTACCCAAATTATCATAATTGTCATTGTTCATCCCCTGTTACGGAGGTCCGTAACACAATCTCAATCAGCAAATTCTAAAATATAAGATACCAAGGTAAGTACATGTTGTTATTAGTTTGACTATATATTTTCTCCTTCGCTCATTTCATTTCTTTCGATCATCTTAGAAATTATCATTTATCTCCTCTCATCTTGGTAAATATACTATGTAAACCTTTTTGGGACAAGTGGGAGCTCATAATGGCAGTGGAGCTGTCGGTCTTCATTTTTTTTCTATTGGTCTAGGCTTTTAGAGTGGCGATAGGGTTCAAATTTAAGAAATGATAAATTCAGTCACCTAACTAATGGTCATTTTACTCAATAATACTAGTACTACACAATTGTATTTATGCACTCTCTGCTGTGTGAAGTAGCATCGTCAATGTCTTGGACATGTACTCAAAGTACAAAAATGAACAAGGTTTTTTCTTTTTACAAAAAAAAAAAAAAAAAATTAAGTTCCCATCATACTTAGATGAAAGGGTATTCGGCAATCTGAAAGAGATTAGAGCATTATATTGAACTGATCAGGTGGCAGTTTGGGTCTATTAAACCTCATACCAATGCATAAACAGAACTAGTGCCTTTACATAACACACAAACTTTATTCACTTGTCACAAAAACAAGTACAAACATATTAAGAAGCTCAGAATAAAGTTGGAAACTTACCAGCCATGAAAGGTTGCCCTCATCATATGCATGGAAAGGATTCAAATAATCTGCAAAATAAGCAGTCACTCATAAATATATTGGATGTAAGCAGTCACTTCCTAATTAATTGGTTGAACTGGAATGAAGATGACTAGCAACTGATAGCACCTTAATAAAGTCATAGTTTTTGAACCCTCAAAATTGACTCCAATTTTGACATGAATCAATTCACAAAATCAAGATTTAACTTGGGGTGTGGGGGGATCACCTAAATGCATGTAAACAATATATAGATTAAAAAAAAAAACAAAAAAAGTTAATACTAAAATCTAATTGATATTTACGAGTCAACTTATACTAATAAACCATTAAAACAAATTAACAACTTTTGAGATATGTAATTATTATTTTTTTTTTAATTTCTTTCCTTCCGTCATATTTTTTGACAGTCCAATAAAAGTAAGGGTTATGCAGGATAGAAGAGCAGACTCCATATTCTGAAAGCTTTTGATTTCACTGTCTTTTTCCTTTTTGTATTCTACCAGGCTTTGAAAATTCTCCAAGAGGATATTTTATTTCTATCTAACAAAACCAGCCAAGTACACAATGTATATTTATTGGGACTCTTTAGCTTTCTTGATAAGCCTCTATTATAAGAAAATAAAAATTACAAAAAAAACCTCAAGTTTGCAATGAATCAGCCGAAAGAGTCGAAAGACTAAATTAAAGGAATAAAATGAACTCAACTAAAAAAAAGAGCTCAACTTAGGCCAGAAATTTAGGGCCAATGGCAGAAGAATTAATGACTTCAGGCATTTTTCTTGATTTCTAACGATCTTGCTTCTCAAGAATTTCCAAGGAAATTTGTTCTACATAAGTCCTCTACATTGTGAACAACTCGTCTTTGAGTCAGCAATATTAAAAATCTTCCAAATTGACATGCCAGCAAGAAGATCCACGACATGAACATTGTTATGTATTTTCTTCACAATTATGTAGGGACCATATTTCTTCAGCTTTAGATAGAATCCTCAAGAAGATACGAATCTGAATTTTTTTTCTTTTAATGAATGCTTGTATAACTGTATGTGCCAGCAGGAAAACTCTCCTTGCCTAGGAAAAAAAATGAGCATATCTCCTTCCTGAAACACCTTGTGCCTTCAATGTTTATTACCACTTTATACTTTGGATTGGTATCCCCAAGTTTCTTCTTTACCTCTGCCTGAACTGATTAAACCTACCCTCCCATATCATTTGTCGCTATGCTCAGCTCAGGAACTTCAGGCAATCTGACCAAATTTAGTGCATGCGTGGAACCTTCCCATAAACAACCCATAAACAATAAAGAATAGTGACCACAATGCACTCTATTACAATATTAATTAAATGAATAAATTCATCATCTTTTATCAACTTACTTTTGGGACAATTCATGTTTACATCGTATTAAAGGTTTATGAGTTCAAAGTTTGAACCTTTCCCATCAACTTAGACTTTTAGGACAATTGGTGATTTTTTTTTATAATTAATTTAATCTCATTAAATGCGTAAAGGGACACAACTCAAGTACATATGAAGTATACAAGGAGACTCCTAATTAGGGAGTAAAAGAAGAACACAAGTCCAATAATTACTAAAAAACTAGAGAAACCATAACTGTTGTACACACCATCCGAGCATAAATAGATTTGAACATAACAACTTTTAACTCTATCACCAATTTCTCACAATCGTCGAAACTCCTAGCATTCCGACTCTCTCCAAATGCACCACATTAAGCATAGAGGAGCCAACCTCAAAGCTTCTAAAATGTACAGACTTCCTAGTTGTCCTCTCCCGATAGCCAATAACTCTACCACACTTTTACGCATGACCCCCTATACACCGAAAAAATGGAAGATTGAAACCCACAGTTCTCTAGCCACTTCATAGTTGATAAGAAGTGATCAATAGTCTCCCCACTTATCTTACATATACAACACCAGTCCTCCACCACTATAACGTGTCTCTTTCTTAAGTTATCCATCAAAAGTTAAGATCTTCCTTAAGATCGCCGTCAACACAAAAAAAAAACACAACTCTCGAAGGAATCCTAACTCTCCAAATGCTCTTACAAGGAAAATGGGAGCCAATGGGGGAGAAAATCAAAAGCCTCGAGTTCGAACACTAACTCTACATTATATCTCCTATTTAAGTTAAATTTTCCATGTGTTTGATCCCACTTACTGAGGGAAGGAAGTGTTGTAATATTAATCAAATAATTAAATTGACCAATTTCTATCAACTTAACTTTTGGAACAACTAGTTATTTAACAAACTCAAAATCTTCCACCCTCACAAAAAGATAAAATTTTCTCTAGCTCTCTTGGTGTGACACAATGCTACAAAACTTACTGAAGAAAAATTCTTTTCTCCTTAATTCTCTTGTTGTAGTGGCTGGTATATGGAAAGGCTTCTAAATTGTTTCTCAATGACTGGCTGAAACAAGTATATTTATACTGCTCTTTAAGTCGGCTAAAGAAAGCAACAAAGTCAGGGGTTTTGTAATAAGCTACCAAAAAAGTCGGCTAAAGAACCAATACCAAAACTAACTTGGAAAGGAACAAAAGAAGCCGGGCCCGCATGACTTGACAGAAAGTTAGATCACCACCCTAATCCGTTCTCAAATTCATTCTCATGTTCTACAAGATGAAATGGCGTGCACGCAAGATATACGTATGAACAATGACCAGACTCTATACACCTGTAGCACTTCTTTGTGGTGGGCTTGGCTCACCACATCTATAGCACTGTTTTGGTGGGCTTGAGTCGCTTGACATAAGGATTCTTAGGAAAATCTCTGTTACCTGCTACACTAGTCTTCTTGGTAATTGTATTATTACTACCTTTAGTACCCCATTTTTTGACGCAGCTGAAGATCAGACTAGAACTATCATAGATTATTTCTCTTATCTGAAATAGTGTACGACAATTTCGGAAGAAAATACCTCAAGATTTCTATTCGTTATGGCTGTTGCACCAAAACTACAGGCCTCATCAACTACTCTTTTTGAATATTGAATTTCTGGCCATTGATATATTGTAATGCCTGTTATTCCTTTGCTTCTACCGAATTACAGCGGCCGAAAGGCACAGGAATTCCTCAGTGTTCAGCAACAGCTCTAGTGGCCTAAAGACAGATTTGATATCATTGCAGTAAGTATTGCTTATAAGCTGGAGGGAAAAGTTTACCTCCAGAAATTGCTTCATCTTTCTCCATATTCTCACTGACCTTTCTCCTTGCCATCGATGATTATTTTGCACCTGATCACACCAAGCAAAAGCTCTTCCCTTTAATTGGTATAAAACAAGTTGACTCGCTTTTCATCCAGCACATCCATCATCTCGAAAAAACAAAAAAAAACAAAAAACAAAAAATTGACTAGTAGATTGAATCAAGGAAAGATTCAATATGGATGTTGTTTCTGAAACTAGGAATATAGGTCTTTAGGTGGTTAGCTTTAGCCTCTCTATTACATCACACTTCTCTTCGATACCCTCCATCCTCCTTTTCTGAATCATTCTCACAAGCCGGCTGCCTAAGGGGATTTTACTAGACCACATCGACCAATGGGTGCGCCATTAGCATTGTCTCTAGCACCGTTTTCCTCATCACCTTCACGATTCCTATGGGCATTAGGTCCAAAGCAGCAGGACTATTGAGCCTTCAATGCCATCAGAAAGGCTTGCACCCTTTATCCATCAACAGGATGGGTGCGTTCAGCCTCCTTGTTTGCCATACCAAATTGCTAAAAGAGGTACGATACCAGCTAATGCAGAACGAAATTGCAGTAGGCTGGAATGCATTAGAGCCGGATAAAAACCTTGAAAATTCAAGGAAAGATAAATCTAGAATCTACTAGAATTTGAGATCCAATGCTAATGTAAAGTACTTCATTTCAATCTGATAAAGCCAGCCAAGTACGTGTATTCATAGGGACTCTTAGCATTTTTTTTAAAAAAAAAGTAATAAACTGGCCTTATTAAAAGCGTAAGGCGCTCCTAAGTATACCGAAAGTATACATGAGAAAGCATCTAACTAGAAAGCGAAAAACGAACAAGAAAATTGCCAAAACTAAGTGACAAAAAGGACACAAAAGCCACCATCCAAAGATACAAAATATGAAAAAAAGAAGCTAAAATATCCTCTAAAGACCTCTCCAAATCCTTGAAGCACCTATTATTTCTTTCCTTCTAAACACACCAAAGAAGGCATGTCGGCACCATCTTCCAAATCACAGCACTCCTCAGCCTTCCAAACATCCACCAACAAGCAAACAAGTCAATGACTCTCCTAGGCATAACCCAAGACAAACCAAAACGAGTAAAGAGAGCACCTCACAGAGCATAAGCCACATCGCAGTGAAGAAGAAGATGATCCACCGATTCCCTGTTTTGCTTGCACATGCAACATCTATCCACCAAAATAACATGCCTCTTTCTGAAGTTAGCCATTGTAAGGATCTTACCTAGAGCCGCCGACCACACAATATAAACCGTCCGTGTAGGAGCCTGAGGCTGCCACACACTCTTCCAAGGAAAGTGACTCCCCACAAAGCAAGCCAAAGAGCTAAAGAAAGACCTGACCTTGAACAAGCCTTTTTTGGAGGAGATCCACCACAGCCTATCTTCACTACCTCTTCTTACATTGACTAAGTGCAACACCTGAAAAAAAGAAGTAAAGACATCCACTTACCAGTCATGCGCTTCTCTAGAAAAGCTCATGCTCCACTCATTAGAACCACCCAAGAGCTCCAAATTATTCGCAACAGAAGCATCCTTGGCACAAGCAATTCCAAATAAAACAGGAAAAGCTTCTTTACGAATTGTATCCCCACACCACATATCATGCCAAAATTTGGTCATAGCCCCATCCCCCACCTCAAATCTAGAAAGGCCTAAGAATTTCTCCCACCCTTTCCTAATGTTCTTCCACAACCCCACCCTAAAGACACCTACAGGCTCTAAAGCGCACCAACCTCCCCATAAACTGCCAAACTTGGAATCCACTACAATTTTCCACCAAGCTTCCCTGTCAATCCCATAACGCCACAACCATTTGCCTAACAGAGCCCGGTTGAACATTACCAAATTTATGATACCCAGCCCGCCTTCTGAAATTGGGTTACAAACCTTAGACCAACTTACCATGTAATATTTGAACTCATCACCAATCCCTCCCCAAGTCTCATTGTAGCTTAATGCGAGCACCTACACTTTCCAGGAGAGGAAAAAGAGACAAAATATACGTGGGTAAGTTGGCAAGGGTACTCTTGATAAGGTTGACTCTACCTCCCTTGAAAAGGTATAACCTTTTCCAACTGGCCAACCAAACAAGTCTCTCTGATAAGAAAATAAAAATCACAAAAGTAAAGTTAAATTTCCTACTAGTCTGTTGAAAGACTGAATTAACTAACTAAATTAAACTGAAACAAAATAGCTGAATTTAGGCCTCAAAATTAGGGTTAATGGGCTGAAGAATTAATGACTACATGCCACTCGCCTTGATTTCTGACTATCTTATTAAGGAATTCTAAAAAAAATGCTCTACATCACTACCCTAAACTGGAATGAGTTTTACAAATTAATAGACTAAAGCAACTAGTAATCTTACAGTTGTAAAAATCCGTTTTAGAAAGCTGAATGCAAAATAGAGACATCATTATATTAATCATAATTTTGGTGTAAGGGAAATGAAAATTATTCCGATATATAATAATACCACAGTAAACTTGTAGCAATTATAGAAACTAAGCCAGTGACATCATGACCACGATAAGGCAAAATCTGATACAATTCACAACAAACTCATGCAGTCATCTTGTTGAAATCCAAAAGAAAATACATGGTATTCTTTCAGGTAAGAACTGGAAATGGGATCCGTATATTACATCACTGGCAAAGAGAAAACAATTATTTTCGTTTAATTTAGGAATTTGGCTTCTTAACATGCGGAAAAAATCGAGCATAGTATCTTGACTTTGAATCCCAAATTCCCAATATGCAATATACGATACTCAAGTTTTCAATGCAGGCCAATTGAAAACAGAAAATCCTCAATATCAAAAGTCGCTAAATATGTTTCAAAAACAAACAATAAACTAAAATTTTCAAATATTGGATTATTCAGTGCCTAGGAACTGATAAAACACAAATATTTTCACTCTGTGGGACCTATTATGCAATTTACTTAATGAAAGCTTTTACTTTAACAAGTAATAAAAACAGAACAACATGAAATTTAGATTTGAAAATATCCATCTTCTTTTCTTTTCGTCTTTTCTCAAGAAACAAAGCACATGGCCAAGAAAAACAAATACAAATAAAAGGAGGAAAGCAATAAAATGGGCATTCAAGATATAGATAATTTACACTCGGGGTATACAAGTGATAGGTTTTGAATGCTCTCCAATTCCATGTATACATCTGATTCCAGAATCTCCCTCGTCATTTCCCCCCATGGAATATTCTTCTTCTCAGCTGTACTGCTCGAACAAAATCCCAGAATTCGATAAACCATTATCCAGAACCAAAACAATTCCCAGGAAAACTAGTAATAACATTGATTAAATGATAAAATTTACCATTTTTTATCATATTAAACTTTATGGATACACGGATTTAACATGGTAATGGCCGTGAGGTGTATCGGCTTTTAGGAAAAGTGATAACAGATTATTTAACAAAACATGAAAAACCTGATAAGGACTTGTCTGGCACCGAGCTTGAGCAGAGAGTAGAGAGGCTTGAAGGAAATAAGAGCTCCCACGAGACGAGAGAGAGGAGTGGCACCAACCCACTTGGGGCGGTCGAGTTGTCCTTCTTCGTACGGCGCCGCCTCTTGTCCACCTTTCCTGCCAGCCACATCATACACCGCCACTATCTGAACCACCCCAGAGAGTCTACTTCTTGCTCTTCTAGTTCTTGCATGGCTTTTGGATGGGATGAGAGAAAGGTTGTGTGTAGGGGCACACAATGCCATTGTAGTCTCAGTCTCTGGAGAGAGAGAGAGAGAAAAAAAATTGTAAGAGTCTGACAGATAACGGCTAATGTAATCTCTATGTCATGTGCTTCATCACCAGAATCCAATAGTCCACCTATGATATTATGCCACGTGGATTTTTTCAGAAATATAAGTAGAATAAGTAATTTTGTTCAAATCCAACTTTGACGGCATAAAAGTCTTACCTCAGGATATCGTTTACAATATTTATATATTTTTGTACAATTTCAATAATTAATTTGAAAACATGTTAAATAAGAGTTGTACAAATATTGTAAACGAATGGTATCTCCACCCAATAACTTTATCCAATGTTTCAATTTCGTTACTATAATTACCTCCGGATTGTTTTCATTTTCTACTTAGAGATGATAAACATCTTAATAGTTTAATTGTCTCATTCGCAAAATGAAGACTTTAATTTGAGGGACATATATAAATTTAGCATAGGGTTAAATTAACCATTAAAATTTGACCACTTTTTCAATCTTGTCTACAATCTTTAAAAATTTGCAATGTACCTAACAAAATTTTCAAATTTTTCAATGCGGCCAATTATTTATTGATTTCCATTTACTTCGACGAAAAGAGCCTCAGGTGCTTTGCACGACAATTTTTTTTTTTTTTTTTTATGTGCACTTCTTAGTTTTACCCTCAGCCAATTACCAAATTCTTTGAATTTAATCTCTTTTTTCGTTTCTTGACTTTCCCGGAAAACACTTCCCGCTCCAACAACCAATGCCATAGCACACGATCGCCTCCGACAAGTGGGCGGGAGCAACCGTGTATCATCCAAAGTGCTTCACTCAACAAAGAAACCATTCACTTTAGTGCTCATAAAATGAAAACAGAACACTTGAGGAGTCATTCTTCCAAAGAAGTTCCTAAAGATCTCGTCGGCGTCAAACTCATCACAGAACCATTGTACCCTTGTGGAGCACCACGCTGGGCGGCACGCTGCTCGTAGACGAGCTTGTCGAACCCGGCCAATTGGCAGACCCATTGGATTCGTTCTCTATCACAGATAAGAGATCGTTAACAGGCAGCATGGGATCAAGACAGCAAGCTTTGGTGATGAATTTGAGGGTTCGCGTTCGATCACCACCTTCCAACGCTTGTTTCCCAATTTTCAAGCACTTCACAGCCTCGTCTTTGTTTCCGTCCATTTTGAAATGGAAGAAAACCCAAAAAATTTAAGGGCAGAAAGGAAAGAAGAATTGGGGATATTGACTCTTGAAGAGTGTTGTGAGTTTTAATGAGTACTCGCAAGCGCACGAATCGTTTGCAATATAGTGTGTGGAAGTGCGAGGTCGAATCCATAGAGAAATGGTCAAATATTGGTGTCTTGTTTAATCAACCTCATTTTAACTTAGTTCCAAAGGTTTGAGGCTTGATTCAAGAACAAAAGATTAAATAAAATAGATGAAATGAAATATGCAAATTAAAAGGAACTAAGGCTAAGGAATCTACCAAATCAAATCCAACAACTCACACTCTTGGTTCCCACTTGAACACCCAAAGAACATTAAGTTTTGGATGTCATTCAAGTTTCTCAACCATAAACCTTAGACCCATTAAATGAATCCAACTCAAAGATAAATCACAAAGAGTACCCATTTGAAATTAAATCATCCAATGTATCCATTCAGTGAACAAATCACAATGGATATCATCATTCAAACCGATAAAATAATGTATCCATCAGTTGAAACACATTAAATGTCATATATCTACCACCAACCACATTCATTGCAAAAGATAAAAGCATTAAATGAATGGAACTTGAATAATAAATATGATATATCATTAAATGTGCAAATAGTATAACAAGAGTGTGAGTGTCATCAATGGAAAGGTTTCATCCTCAACCTTAGTTGAGGTTACTAGCCTTCCATGACTAAGAACACCACAAGAAAATGAAGAATAAACATGGAAATAAAAGAAAAGCTTTACAAAGAGAAAGTGTCTAAGAACAAAAGCTACTGAGATAAACTACAAAATGCACGAAATTAAACCTATCTACTGTTCTCTGAACTCTCCCAAGACCAACTTTCAAATGGTCTTGGCAGAAGAAGGTACTTTTATACTTGCAGGGGTGGAGGGTTCCTGCGATCCATCCGGTGCGTGAGAGGGTGGGTTGCAAAGAACTCTCCAACTTTGTGTCCTTCTACACTTACTGTGTTAATCTTTTTGTTTTTAAAAATTGTTTTTGATTTTTTGTTTTAAAGATGATGTTGATATGGTGAATATAAGTTAAATATTGGTTGGCACGTCCTAAATTGTGACTGACTATCTCAAATGTGAACTATAAACAATGAGGCATGGCTATGGCTTTGTAGAAGAAAATTAGGGCTAGAAACCCATGTAAAATGACTCCTCTAACCCCCTATAGGGTTCCTCTCTTGCTAGAGACAACCAAGGTCACGAAACCAGCGTGATCTGCTGCGAAAATTAGAGGGAGAACTGCTTTTTGTCATGGAGACGCTCCTGATTGAGTGTTCTGGTGCGCTTCTATAAAAGTAAGTTCTGGGAAAGTTCGATCAATCGACTTTTATTCGATCGATCGACTTCAGGCAAAATTCGATAGATCGAATTTAAGTTCGATCGATCGAGTTCTTCAGAACTTCCGAATTTTCCAAGCAATTCCACATGAATTTGCCATTCCTCACTTATTGACCTACAAAATATAAAAACACAAAAACTAACCAAAGCATCAGAAAATAACAAGGCTAAAGGTCTAACTAATGTAAATCAAGGGGTCCAAATACACAATATTTGGCACTCATCAAAGAGTATCAACAGGAATTCATTTAAATCGAAAAAATAATAATAATAAATTGTGTTCAGTGGTATGAGCCTAAATCGCTAAAAAGGAAATGGATAGAAAGAAAATTGCAAATGGACACTTTGAGGGGTGCATTGGTGTTGAAATGATTCTCTTATTACAATATCTATTATATCTATATTGCATCTATAATGACATTGTCAAATGACTCTTCGTACTTTCATTCCTAGTTTAGTTATCAGCTGTCCAGGCTTTGTGTTGTTTGTTTTTTCTGGGTTCATTGTTGGGGAGCCCACCCCTTTTTTGTTTGTTGGATTCTCCAGTTCTTCTTCCTTTTGGATCAAAAGTGGAAATGATCCTCCCCTGTAACCATTTTCCTTAATCAATTAGAAAAAAAAGAAAAAAGAAAAAAAAGAGACATTGTTAAATGATAAAATGTCACATTGCATTTCTATATGTGAATTATAAATAACTAAGTTCACTACATGATAATATGTCACCATGTGTATTATTACTTACTAAGTTGTAGAAAACGCTTGTATCTTTTCCACCTATGAAACATGTGTTGTTGTAAGTTGGATTACCTTTAGATGTTGGATTTGAGATGAACCTCAAGGCTGATGTGGCATTTTGGTGTAGTGATATCAATCAAGTTATGCTTGAGGACTAATTGCAGGATTTTGAAAGTCGCTCATGGTAATTAGTACTTTTGGGTGATGTGGTAAACTTGGTATTTGAGGTCAGATTGTGTATTAAGGTTTAGTTTTGATATTTTATATTGATGATATGTTTAGTGAGATAATTCTTGGTAGATGCTCTAGTTGTAATTAATGTTAATCAAATCTCTTGTGCTTTCGTTGTATAATATTCTCTTTTAAGGAGTTGATATCTCTGAGTCTCATTCCTTATGGAATGGGACAGGGCGACTAACTGTAAAATTAATTACCAGTTAATTAATTTCTTGGGGCGTTACATAGTATTCGATAGCTTCTTTTTTTTTTTCTTTTTTTTGACATGTCCACACAAGAGAGGGTAGGGGGGATTCGAACTAGTGATCTCCGCTTCATGAGGCGTGGTCCCCAGCCGATTAAGCTACTCTTTGGGAACTAGTATCCGATAGCTATGTGCATGTTTATGGGTTTTGTGTATTTTAGGACCTATGTGTTGTGTAAGAGTTGAGAGTATTGCATGAAAATAAGACTTATGGTTGATTTTTGATGTTTTAGTTCTTGACCCAGAGAAATGAACGTTCGATCCTTGAAGAACGAACGATCAACCCTAGCAGGACAAATGTTTGACCTTCGAGGAATGAGCGCCTTATTATTATGGTTTTAATTACGGATTAGAGTTTCGGCTACTTGATTAGAGTTTTACGTGTGTATATTAGTATTCTTAGCAAGTGGTGTCTAATATAATGTGATTTGGTAATAAGATGTCCAAGTAAGAAGTTTTGTAACAAAACTAATATTTCAAGATTACCAAAGAAGCAGAAAAATTATAGAATAGCAAATAACCACAACACAAACTCAAGAGACACCAAGATTTAAGTAGTTCTGCTTAACAAGCCTACATCCATTGGCAGAGACGATCCAAGGAGAAATCCACTATAAAATAGATGGAGTACAAAGTGCAATACAAAGAACAATCACTCAAACTCAAAAGCCCCAATACACCTAAATCTCACTCTCACACAACAAATGAGAACTAAATACAAAAGAGAAAATTCCTCTTAGTTCCCTTATCTCTTAACACCCAAGAGAAATAGTGAAAAATACAAATGAGACAACAAAAGGGACTTATCTCTTTCACAAGGAGCTACCGAAACTGCACTTCACTACTGCTGGACCTCTTCTTCTTCTCTAAAGAATATCCCTCTCTCACACACACACTGTCCGACTCTCTTCAAAAGGACTAAATGTGCTGTTTTTTCTTTTCTTTTATAAAGCTTCATAAAGAAGATATGCCAAGCTTCTTCAAGAAGCTTGATCCTTCTAGAGACACACACACGTGTGTGGACAGCAAGCAGCAACAAATGAGTATGGGTTTGAAAAAGACAAGTGGGGCCCACAGTAAGACTTGATAAATCAAGTCACAAATACACTACAAATCTCCACCTTGACTTGAATATCATCAAGTCCTCAACACAAATCTCCTCATGAAGTCTCCTCCAACATCCCAAAGGGCAATTACAAGCTACAAACAACAATCAAGTCCAAGCACCTTTTGAACTTGAGAATCAAAAAACTATGTAGTGCTAACATTGTTGAGAGTCTAAAATGTGCATCATAATGAGTACTCACTAACCAAAGGATTTTCTTCGCACCACCCAAATCCTTCATTTCAAACTCATCACCCAAAAGAGATTTTAACCTCTTTACCTCAAACATACTTTTAACAGCAATAAGCATGCCATCCACATAGAGTAACAAACAAACAAAAGAACCATATGAGAACTGCTCACAATACACAAAACACTTGTACTACTGTCTCAGAGATTGTTCCAAGCCATACAACGATCTCCTCAACCCGACAGTCTTTGCATCCTCTGGCAATTTCTCCAAATCCCAGTTCTTATGAAGAGACTATCTCCTCATTCATGGCAACAACCCAAAATGTAGACTGTAACAACCCGCACTTTTACAAATGGGCGTAAGTGAAAATTTCGATTTCCACATATCGTTATGACATCAACAACGACGTCATCAGAGTATAAATTGACAACGGAATACATTTTTCTTTTACAATAACACATCAGAGCTGACTGAATAACCTCAATATATAAAATAATAATCATTTGTTCTGATACAATAAAATACATCCAAATAACAACATACGTACTACATGCGGCACAAACATTACATAACCATTGTATATAACATCTACATACTAAAGGTCTCGTCCATAACCTAGCAGCTCCAGCCTTCGTTCCTGCAAAACTCGCATGTGATTGTGGTTAACACCACAATCTCATACTGTGATCGAGTGAGCCAACAGTCCTCAACCACATAATGACACACTGATTTATCTAACAATATACAATGCATCCAAATGATGACAGTTATATTCCCAAATACATAATCACATTCACATATAATCATGCTTGTTCCTCTACTTTAACTATTCACATACTCAAACCATATCTCTTGTTAACACATTATTAGCGTTATCTTCTCTGCTAATTTAACACACTATTAGCACTATCTTCTCCGCTAATTTATCACATCATTAGTCAACCACATACCTCATTCTTCTAACACTACTTTTCTCTATTATTCCTTCAACCTTTGGTTCATCTGTCGGTCTTATCAATGGATCGATGCCTTAGTACCTAAACTTTCAGTTTATCCATCGGCCAGCCAACCTCTTGACGCCTTGGTACATAAACCTCAGTTCATCTGTTGGTCTACTCAATCCACCGACGCCTTGGTACCTCTTCAGTCTTTTCATTAAGACTTATATCACACAATAGTATAATCATGTAAACAGCATCACATCCATAATCTCAACCAAAACATGTTACACATATTAAATGCCAGACATCAATTAGCATATAATCAAATAAAATAGAGATCACTACATTGCTAAAGACTAAACCACACGTATCACTCCCAGTGAGTAAGAAATACTCACAGTAGTTCTTCTGGTTTAAGGAAAGCATTCAGAGATAAAACCACTGCAGTATACATATATAATCCAAACAAATAGTGAATCAGTACAATTCACTAAACATAAATTTAACCCTATACTCATTTATGATTTCTTAATCCTATTATTGTTTCGACATAATAACAGCATATAAAACTCTTCAATTATAATGCCACATATTTCATGTGGGCATTATAACTGTGTTTATTATCAAATTACCAAAATACCCTTAACCATAACAATTATCAAAATACCCTTTTCATAATAATTACTAAAATACCCTTTTCTTAATAATTACTAAAATAATTCTTTTTACTCAAGCATCACAACGGCATAATTTATACTTCAATCACTCCGCTTTGAAAACCCTACTTTAAAACATAACTTAAATCATTAAAGAATAAGAATCTTATCCAAAATATCTAAAATATCTTTTTAGGATATTTTGTAAAATATCTCAAAATATCTTCTGGAATATTTTGTAATACAACATTAAAAACAATATCCATTTTCTTTCTTAATCCGTTTTACTATCCTTAAAACGTTCTTTCATTTTCTTATCTCGTTCTACCACTTATGACATAAAAACCAACTTAAGGACTTTAGAAACTTACCACAAGCAAACTCAAGAGAGATGAGATCCGGCCAAAGAGTGTGGTGAACAGGATCCTTAATTCTTTTCTTGTACCAATCCCAGAGGTAGAGAGAGAGAGAGTTAGAGATATCTATATATGTTCGTGAAGAAGAAAAGAGAGTTCTTCTTCTTTTGAACCAAAACTAAAAGAGAAAGAGCAAGAGCTTTTCATACTACTGCATCCATGTAGAAAGTGATGCAGAGAGGCATGAAAGAACTAGAGAAATCATGAGAAGAGAAGAGATAACTTACCAAAGGCCACTGCCCAAGGGAGAAGAAGATGCAATTCTTCTTCTTTGATTTCCTTCTTTTTAATTCAATTATGCACAACAAAGAAAGGAAGAAAGCTACTAATTTGAGGGAATATCAAAGCTTCAATGTTTTGTTTTCTGTTGCAAAAACAGAAGAGGAACACTAAAGGAGAAAGAGAGACCCGAGAGAGAGATTTGAGATAATTTCTCCAAGAGAAGAAGATGAGATTTGTGAGAGGAGCCATCCTTATATAGAGAAATAAATGGTCCAGATCAATCCATTTTGATCTGATCTAATGGCTTAGAAACCAACTTGGAGGACAAGTTTTATGAGCCATCAAGCAATCATCACCTTTTCAAATATCTCTTCTCTTCAATTCAATCCTATCTTATCTAAGCAAGATGATATGGTTTGGATGGCTAAGATTGATCACAAACTCATCTAAGGTCAAGAACATGCCGAGCTGGGTCATGACTCCTTAAAAGAAATGATGAGAATTGGATAAAAATCAAAAGACATCTATTTCGGGTGAGATTCTGCATTTTTGCAGAAAGTCGATCGATCTCATTTTTACACTGTAGAATAATCGATCGATCGATTATACTTAGTCATATTTTCATCTGTTTCAGCACTTATGTAACTAAATCACTCGATCGATTATTTAATCGATCGATCAATTTCTAGTTCTATCAATTGGTTGATTCTAAGTCAATATATAATAGCTCGATCAATTCTATAATCGATCGATCGATTACACTAGGCTAGAATTCTAATTCATTTTAAACTCTAAATATATTATTACTAAGTATTTGATCCCTTTAAACATATATTGATGAATATTTATGAATAAATATTCATATATAGTTCATTAGGCCTTAAATCCTATTTTACAATATTTTATTTAATATCTTAAAATACAGGGTATTACACATACTCACTACTTGTGACAGCTTCTGAAAGAGTAGAATACTCCTGGACCACAGTGTCCTATGCCATAGTAAGTGCACATGCTACTAAATCTGCAAAGCCATATCTCTGAGGTAGCCTAATCTGCCTCCTCTGTCTACCAGTCACAATACTGGTCTCTTGCTCTTCTTGTGGATCATCATCAGAATCGGAACCATGGCTATCTAAAATGGGCTGAGCTTGAGTGCCATCTTGCACCCTCTATGAATCTTCTACCTGAAGCTCCACCTCGTTGCTATGACCCGACCACATGCCATAACCGATTAGTGTTTGAAAAGACATCAACTGAACCTGTCACCGTACTGCCCTGAAGAAAATAGAGGCCATCAACCTTGTTACCTTGCATCATAATCAATGAACCTTTGCTAACCCGAATGGCTCCACCTTTGTAACACCCCGAATTTGAGCCTGCAAATTTGTAAGCAGAAACCTCTAGTTTCCACGTGACATTACTACATCAGAGATAAACTCTCGCAGCGGAATATATTTTTTTCTTCTAAAGCCTTAGGAATTGATAGCATAACGCATTTAGAGCTGACTGAAATACCTCGATACGTTTATTAAAAGTTACTTAGGTTTATCTTTACATACTATATGCACAATAGGTGCATCAAAATTAGTGCCACATACGGCACATAAGCATATAACTTAAAACATGCCAAACATGACATCGTTATAAATATTTACATGCCCTAAAACAAAACACATATAAGCACAACTAGTAATTTCTAAACTAGCACATAATAGTTCGTTGATGGTTTCAAAACCATCAAAACTGGCATATGGGTCCATGCCTTCGATCTCCAGATCTGCATCAGTAACTATGCAAATATGACGTTATCATATTTACATAGACAAACAAGTGAGTCATCCATTTTCATATCTAAGTTACCATTAGATTAATAACAGTTCATAAATAATACAAATGCAAAGGTTGTATGAATGTACATCGTAGTAACCATTTAGTTTGGTGTTTTATGATCATCTTTCTTCAGACCTCTCGTTCTTAGGTATCCAAACCCGTTCATGTCCTTTGCCTCACACTTAAAGTCTTACCTGT